>NW_026862941.1:0-54467 GCF_026571515.1 Ruditapes philippinarum
AAGCATCTTCTCATACAACCTTAACAATAGAAACCATCCATAGACAGCCTTCATTGAAGTGACTACCGGGTATTTACATTATCTTATCTCCATTTCCATTCCTGTTTCCATTCACAGTTATTCTCAGCAGTGGGGGAGACATGCGCTTTTTTACAAAAGCATCCTCTAGTTTGACACTGTTTTGCCAACTCCAGATATCTTGAATTTTTTGTTTGTTCATTTTATCCAAATTTCTGAAGTGGTCCATTTGTATCATATCATATTTGAACATGATCATTATGAAGCTGTTGTAACACAATCTTAATTAAAAACATGTATAAATAGTTGTCAAAAATTAATGTACAATTTGTTAACTCACAACTCTTTTATTTAAATCTGCATAATATCAAAACAACATTGTAAAGTACTGAATGGGTTAACATAGACTTTGAAAAATTAATTCGTTCCCTCATACTTATTTATTCTTTTCGTTTCTTTGTAGGAGAAATTGCTTATTTTGCCACAAAGTTATTAATTTTATTCAGTTCTTGTTCTTTCATTCATATGGTGCAATTTAGGAAAGGCAGACTCATATAATTAATCACACTCAAAATAATTTGGCAGTTCAGTAATATAAAGCTCATTTCCAATTACAATGTACACACATTTTGCAATATTATGTGATCTAGATAAACTGCAATTGAATGGTCTGTGTGATGAACTTTTTAGCTCGACTATTCGATAAGAATAAGTAGAGCTATTGCAGTCACCCGAGCGTCGGCGTCGGCGTAACCACTTATGTTAAAGTTTTTGTAATAGTTCAAATATTTTCAAAGTCCATTGACATATGGCTTTGAAACTTTGCACACTTGTTCACCATCATGACCCCAACCTGTACACAGGAGGAGGTAACTCTATCAAGCATTTTGACAGAATTATGCCCCTTTTTCGACTTAGAATTTACGTTAAAGTTTTTGTAATAGTTCAAATATTTTCAAAGTCCATTGACATATGGCTTTGAAACTTTGCACACTTGTTCAACATCATGACCCCAACCTGTAAACAGGAGGAGGTAACTCTATCAAGCATTTTGACAGAATTATGCCCCTTTTTCGACTTGGAATTTACGTTAAAGTTTTTGTAATAGTTAAAATATTTTCAAAGTCCATTGACATATGGCTTTGAAACTTTGCACACTTGTTCACCATCATGACCCCAACCTGTACACAGGAGGAGGTAACTCTATCAAGCATTTTGACAGAATTATGCCCCTTTTTTGACTTAGAATTTATGTTAAAGTTTTTGTAATAGTTCAAATATTTTCAAAGTCCATTGACATATGGCTTTGAAACTTTGCACACTTGTTCACCATCATGACCCCAACCTGTAAACAGGAGGAGGTAACTGTATCAAGCATTTTTTTTACTATCAAGCACTTGGAATAGTCGAGCGTTGCTGTCCTACTGACAGCTCTTGTTTGATGTGCAATTCTTTGTGTTGATTATAGATGCTTCCCATTTATTCAAATGACTGTACTAAGGCAAATGCCTTTTTACTTTTTACCTACTTTTACAAAAAAATTCTTTTGTCCATAATTATGATTCAAAAGCTTCATTGTGCAAGAATTTCACTGTATAAGAATTCCTTTTAGACACTTGTGGTTATAACATTCCCAAAACATAGGTATAACAGTCATGTTCTTTTTGACATGTTCAGCCATTTTAAAAAATATGGTTTGAACATGATTTGACAATGACCATTTCTGCAGGGAGGCAGTTGACCAGTGAGTCCACACTGGTAGCACCTTTGCTGTATTACTAAACTAGAGCAGTATTTGTGAGTTACTTTTGTGTCAAATATGCAAAGGCTAGCCCACATCATGGTCTTTATGGACCTTAGTTTAGTTAGTCATAAGATTGCAAATTTTAGCCCTAAAATTGCTATTACGTACCCTAAAATTCCTTATTTTAGCCTTAAAATTTCTGAAATATTACCGTAAAATTCGCCCTAATTTTATGTCGGAAGGTGCTGGACAGCCTGCTAATGGTTTCCTTCACTTATACGGTAGACATTTTATTGTAGAAACAGCATGTGTAAAAGTAAGAATAATTTACATTTATATAAGCATTGGTAAGTTAAACAATTTATGTTGAAAACTCCTATTTTTTTGCCTCAAATGGTCCAAAAACTCCTATATTTCCTGCTAAAATATTCCTATATTCCTCCTTTATTTTGGATAAGACCTGGTTGACAGCCTGTAAATATGAACAAATGCTTTGATAACACTCGAAAGGGATACTGTTTTAGTCCAAATATTCTTGAAATTGGGTTTCAGCCTACAAAATAATGTGAGCAATATAAGGGTCATTATGGCCCCTCTTGTTTGATAATAGAGCGGAAATAGAGGCATCTGTGTCCTATAGACAAATTTTAAATTTACCATGATTCTACTCTTAGACTACCTCTTTACCCCATGCATATCATTAACCCATTGCTTCATGAGCATTTTGTGAAAAATGGCTGTTTTCATTGAAAAGTCTCCCGTTACAAGTTCAAATTGCTATAATACTATAAAAACTGCTTCAACACTAATCAAACTTGGCACAAATGTTGACTGGACCATTGTCCTTGCAACAACATGCTCAGGCTTAAATTTTCTGTTACCATGGCAACGAGGGGACATCTCAAAATTGCCAAAAATCACTATTTTGCGTTGATTTTTTCCATCAAAATTGATTTCAAAGTGCTGCAACTTCTCAATGGATTGAGATAGAGTCAAATGCTTTTCAGCGTTGGTTACACGTTACCTTATGATCAATCTGGGGTCATTTACAGCCTCTCACAAGTCCAAAATTTTCTTGGCGATGAGGGGGACTCCGCCCCCCTTCAAACCCCCCCAAACAGAAGGGGGCACATCCCCCTTCTGGCAACCCCCTGATGTATCTTTTGGTTGGGGGGCCGCGCCGAAAAAAGGGTCACTTTTTTTAACAACATTTCTCAAACAAAAAACAAGTGTTTGGGGCCTAAATAAGGCATTTTTTAGCTCGACTTTTTTTTTTTTTTTTTAAAAAGTAGAGGTATTGTTATAGTCAGGTCGGCGTTGCCGTTGCCGTCTCCGTTGCCGTTGCCGTCCGAAAACTTGTACCTGGATCATTACTTTTTTATTTCTTGGTGTATTGTCTTCATACTTGGCCACAACAACCCTTGGGACAAGACCTTTCAGTAGACCACACTAACCTTGACCTTCATCCATAAATGACCTTGACCTTCAAGGTTAAAAGTCCAATTTTTGCTTGTTCATGCTGTTATTGGCTGTTACTTTGTTATTTTTGAATGGATTGTCTTCAAACTTGAACATTATAATCTTCAAGGATATCCCTTAAAAATAACCAGTCAGACCTTGACATTCACTCATCAATGACCTTGACTTTGAAGGTCAAATTATTGAAATTTTCATTTTTTTGGCTATTATTGGCTGTAACTTTGTTATTTTGAATGGATTGTCTTCAAACTTGAACATAATAATCTTCAAAGATAACTGTTAAAAATATACCGAAAGACCTTGACCTTCACTCATTAATGACATTGCCTTTGAAGGTCAAATTATTGAAATTTTCATTGTTTTGGCAGTAACTGACTGTAACTTTGCTATTTTTGAAGGGATAAACTTCATATTATAACAGAACATTCTTAAGGACCAGAACTTGTTGTTTATCAAACCCAAATTTGCTTGGGCTCTTTAATGACCTTGACCTTGAAGGTTATATTACTGAATTTTCTCAGATTGTGCATTTATCGGTGTGTGTGTATGTATAGTATATGTATTATATATAAATATATATATAAATGTGTGTGTGTATATATATACATATATGCAGGTATATATATATATATATATATATATATAAATATATATATATATATGCATGTATATATATATATATATATATATACATATATAGATATATATATATATATCAAATATATATATACATATCAAAATATATATATATATATATATACATATATACATATATATACATGTATATAATTGCGTCATGTTTTTCTATTTTAGAAATTGCGTCATTTTTTCTATTTTTAGAATTTGCGTCATTTTTTTTTCTATTTTTAGAAATTGCGTCATTGTTGCTATTTTCTATTTTTAGAAATTTCGTCATTTTTGTTCTATTTTTAGAAATTGCGTCATTGTTGCTATTTTTAGAATTTGCGTCATTTTTTCCTATTTTTAGAAATTGCGTCATTTTTTCTACTTTTAGAAATTGTGTCATTGTTGCTATTTTTAGAAATTGCGTCATTTTTGTTCTATTTTTAGAAATTGCGTCATTTTTTCTATTTTTAGAAATTGCGTCATTGTTGCTATTTTTAGTAATTGCGTCATGTTTTTCTATTTTTAGAAATTGCGTCATTGTTGCTATTTTTAGTAATTGCGTCATGTTTTTCTATTTTTAGAAATTGCGTCATTTTTTCTCTTTTTAGAAATTGCGTCATTGTTGCTATTTTTAGAATTTGCGTCAATTTTTTTTCTATTTTTAGAAATTGCGTCATTTTTGTTCTATTTTTAGAAATTGCGTCATTTTTTTCTATTTTTAGAAATTTCGTCATTTTTGTTCTATTTTTAGAAATTGCGTCATTGTTTCTATTTTTAGAAATTGCGTCATTGTTTCTCTTTTTAGAAATTGGTTCATGTTTTTCTATTTTTAGAAATTGCGTCATGTTTTTCTATTTTTAGAAATTGCGTCATGTTTTTCTATTTTTAGAAATTGCGTCATTTTTTTCTATTTTTAGAAATTGCTTCATTTTTTTTCTATTTTTAGAAATTGCGTCATGTTTTTCTATTTTTAGAAATTGCGTCATTTTTTATACTTTTAGAAATTGTGTCATTGTTGCTATTTTTAGAAATTGCGTCATTTTTGTTCTATTTTTAGAAATTGCGTCATTTTTTTCTATTTTTAGAAATTGCGTCATTGTTGCTATTTTTAGTAATTGCGTCATTTTTTTCTATTTTTAGAAATTGCGTCATTGTTTCTATTTTTAGAAATTGCGTCATTTTTTTTTCTATTTTTAGAAATTGCGTCATTTTTTCTATTTTTAGAAATTGCGTCATTTTTTTCTATTTTTAGAAATTGCGTCATTTTTTCTATTTTTAGAAATTGCGTCATTGTTGCTATTTTTAGAAATTGCGTCATTGTTGCTATTTTTAGAAATTGCGTACTGTTGCTATTTTTAGAAATATGCTTAATGTTTCTATTCATATATATACAAAATATATAAACAAAACTAATGTGACAAGACAGACCAACTAAATTTATAAAAAGGAAACATCAATATATGTTCAAACCTTTCTATGTTTGCGTTTAGAAAAAGTAAAAAGTCGAGCGTTGCCCCCGCCCGGCGGTGGCTCTTGTTCATCATTTGAGACAACAAAAAGGGGGGGGTGAAAAAGGCGTTAAAAGGCGTGTATATGAAGTAATGGGTTAAGGAAAACAGAATCAAATTAATGTACAGGCTGCTTTAACTGATAAACCGCACCCTTGAAATTTTTGTCATTTTTAACATATTGGCCATGGCCTATTGTCCAGGCAAAAAAAAAAGAAGTATTGCATCTGGAAATGTTATCATACTTGTATTATATAATTATAAATATTTTCAGCCTATATTTTACACGGGGATGTTGTCACAGTTCATGAACGTTCTACTACAAGTGTTGGTACACAAGTCACATGACCTGCTACAGGAGGAGATTGTTGTGACCATATATAACATGGCCTCTGTAGACTTTGACAGATTCTATTCGGAATTCTTGCCGCATTTCCTCACAGGATGTGACGGCCTAGATAACGGACAGAAACATATGCTAGGGCAAAACTTTAAAGTGGAAAAGGTATAATTTTACTCTTTTTTTTATGTATTACAAGATATAAGTAATTTAACTAAAACATGTTTATTATTTCAAAGAATATAGAGAGCTATTGTATTCACCCAGCCACTTGCATTGACTGGCATCTCGCATAACTTAATTTTTCCATACAAGTATCACCAAAACTACTAAAGGGAATTGGTTGAAACATCACACACTTGTCCTGATCATCTAACATGATGGGCACAGGTCCCATTACTCAAGTTACCTTTTACAGAGTTATGTTCCATTACTTACTTACAAGCACTGAGAATAGTCGAGCATATTGCCTTAACCTGTTACTGCAATAAGGTGTAGATATGTTTATGTACAGGGCATATTACATATTAGGCACTTTATCAGTATGTTGACATACTTTATAATTAGATTTTGTTGTGTATATTCAATTATTATTGTTTAAATTTATTATTAATTCCTTAATATTTTTGTTTATGATTTCAGGATCTCCCAACATTTACACAGAATCTACAGAGATTTGTGAATGATCTGAGATACTACAGACTTATGAACACTAGTTTACCTGCGGGATCTGTGCAATTTTCATGATGTTCATTAGTTGTTAGTGTGTTTTATTTAAGTAAAAAATCAATTGCGCATCTGCGCAGTCTGGTCAGGATCCATGCTGTTCACTATCAGTTTCTCTACTTGTAATAGGGTTGGTAAGCGACCAGCATGGATCCTGATCAGACTGCGCAGATGCGCAGGCTGGTCTGGATCCATGCTGGTCGCAAACGCACTATGTTGGTTTTGTCGTGACGCGTCTCAATTGTTTCTGAATGACAGCTTATGCCATTAGAGCAAGCAGCAATTATCAACTGTCTAAGTATGCTGTCAATAAAGAGTAAGGTCAGCCGGAGCAACCATGCAGTCAAATTAGGAATTTGCCTTCAGATGCATGCAGTCCAATGTGGGTCTGTATTCCTCAAGTTAGGTCAGTTCATACTATTTTCATGTTGAAAACTTCTAAATGGAATGTTCTATCTTCAAATTAGGATGAGTTCACGACACAAATTCAGTAAAGTAAGGGTTCAGTCTACTTTTTGTGTAATCTCAATTATTGACTAAGGTTTTGCATAGAAATTTCTAAAAAAAAGTATTTTTTAATGTTTATATTGGCTTAAGTATCAGTCATGTTATAGTTATCAAGTGATTGTTTGGTGCTATGTCTAGTAATATCTTTATTATCATTATCAATGATATTCTTATTGTATTGGTTTTGACACAGTTATTGAATTTATTTTCATTCTTGATTGGTAAATCACTAATGTTTATTGGCTGATCACTATCCTGATACAGCTACTGCTAAGATAAACTGCATGCTCACTCCATCATCACCTCATTAACTTCTTACATCTTCAGACCTTTTCTTTGCATTTAAGATTTTTGAAAAAGTAACTGTTCACAGACAGGATTTCCTTTTATTTAGAAATTCATATATTATCTGGGAAAAATCCCAAAACTTATAGAGGTAAAAGGCTTGTTTTAGTAATTTTTAAATACATATTATAAAGAAAACTGTTAATTCACACATGAAGTGAAGCTCTATGATTTTGTAAATTTAAGTGCCATTTTCAGAAAGTGCTAACTGTAAATTTGTTGAATAGCTGTTATTTGTAACTTGGTAAATCTTGGTGTTTTTTTTCCATCTAATCCCAGTGGTACAAACATACTTTTACTTCATAGCGTTAAGATGCAGTACAGATCACAATAGAGATAACAACACATTGGACATTTGATGGTTGTAATTGTAAAAGTTTGTTCGTACCCCGGGACTAGACGGGAAAGTCCACATTTTCCTGAGTCCCCAAGTATCTCTGTTCTATGTATTTTATTTAAGACTATAGAAACTTTACTATGTCAAGTTTTTATTTTTGTGCACTGAATAAATTGTTGTTTTGTTGACAGAGATATTAAAATATAGTCTCTAAAAAGCCATAAATTTTATTCTTATTATATTTTCGTGTTTAATTTGTTATTGTTTTGTGTTCACAAAGTGAAGCAGGGATTGTTGCAGGTTACTTCATTTTTCTTTTGAACAAAAACATGAAGTGAACAGAAAATTAGTTCAAGACTAGTAATGTCATGCAAGTAATACATTCAAAGAATGATTTTTTTCGGTTTCTAAATTTTTTTAATGGTTCATATACATGTAGTTGCCGATTTGTCCCGTGTCCATCTTGCCTTCCACAATTCAGTTATGTTTTTTTTTTTTTTTTCTCAGATCAAAATTTTTAATGGATGGATCCTACTATTGTTAATGGTCAAGTTATTTGTGTCAAGGTCAATGTAATTTTTGTCAAGGTCAAAGTAATTTGGGTCAATTTCAGTGTTTTAAAGGGAAAATCAGATTTTTATAAAAGTTTTACCATTGAAAGGCTAGATAAAGTGGAGCCTACATGATTTTCAATTTTGCAATTTTCGGTGTTGTTTAGGAATTTCGTTTCTCATTATTTTGGCTTCAAAGTCTCCAGGAAGCAACCGCATTTTTGTGTCGCCTCTACGGAGTAGTGGCGACATATAGGGATCACTTCTCCGTCGTCTGTCTGTCCGTCTGTCTGTCTGTCCATCCGTCCGTCACAAAACTTGTCCGGACTACTCCTCATAACTACTGGTGCAATTTCATCCAAACTTTACAGGAATGATCAGTACCAAGTCTAGTTGCGCATATTGTCAGGATTTTCCGGTTCAATGATTTTTGTCAGAGTTATGGCCCTTTAATAATTTTTAATTTTAAAGTTTGTCCGGACTACTTCTCTTATACCACTAATGCAATTTCAATGAAACTTTACAGGATTGATCTGTAGCTCAAGTCCTTGCGCATATTGCACGGGTTTTCCGGTTGAATGATTTTAGGCCGAGTTATGGCCCTTTGATAAAAAGGTGTTTTTTTCTGTGTGTTGCCAGATACACAAAAGCTTGTCCGGACTACTCCTCATAAACTACTGGTGCAATTTTCATCCAAACTTTACAGGAATGATCAGTACCAAGTCTAGTTGTGCATATTGTCAGCATTTTCCGGTTCAATGATTTTTGTTTGAGTTATGGCCCTTTAATAATTTTCATTTTAAAGTTTGTCCAGACTACTTCTCTTATACCACTTATGCAATTTCAATGAAACTTTACAGGATTGATATGTAGCTCAAGTCCTTGCACATATTGCACGGGTTTTCCGGTTGAATGATTTTTGGCCTAGTTATGGCCCTTTGATAAAAAGGTGTTTTTTTCTGTGTGTTGCCAGATACGCAAAAGCTTGTCCGGACTACTCCTCATAAACTACTGGTGCAATTTTATCCAAATTTTACAGGAATGATCAGTACAAAGTGGTTAGTCTAGTTGTGCACTGTCCGTCTGTCTGTCACAAAATTTGTCCCAACATGAAATTGGCCATCATGAGGCGACACATGTGATTACTGATCGCTCTTGTTGGTATTTTTGCCAATATTCTTTTTTTGAGATGACTCTTTCAAAATTTAACAGAGTTCAGTTAAATATGTTATTTGTTTGTTTTTTTAATTAAATATGCGGTAATTATGCCCCCACTTCAAAGAAGAGGGGGTATATTGCTTTGCACTTGTCGGTCCGTCGGTCCGTAGACCAAATGGTTTCCGAGTGATAACTAAAGAACCCTTAGGCCTAGGAATTTCAAACTTGGTATGGTGATTGGTCATGATCAGTAGATGACCCCTATTGATTTTGGGGTCAAAGGTCAAGGTCACATTGACCTTGTAAGCAAAAACGGTTTCCGATCAATAACTAAAGAACCCTTAGGCCTAGGAACTTCAAACTTGGTATGGTGATTGGTCAGATCAGTATATGACCCCTATTGATTTTGGGGTCAAGGGGTCAAAGGTCAAGGTCACATTGACCTTGTAAGCAAAAACGGTTTCCGATCAATAACTAAAGAACCCTTAGACCTAGGAGCTTCAAACTAGGTATGGTGATTGATCATGATCAGTAGATGACCCCTATTGATTTTGGGGTCAAGGGGTCAAAGGTCAAGGTCACATTGACCTTGTAAGCAAAAACGGTTTCCGATCAATAACTAAAGAACCCTTAGGCCTAGGAACTTCAAACTTGGTATGGTGATTGGTCATGATCAGTAGATGACCCCTATTGATTTTGGGGTCAAGGGGTCAAAGGTCAAGGTCACATTGACCTTGTAAGCAAAAATGGTTTCCGATCAATAACTAAAGAACCCTTAGGCCTAGGAACTTCAAACTTGGTATGGTGATTGGCCATGATCAGTAGATGACCCCTATTAATTTTGGGGTTAAGGGGTCAAAGGTCAAGGTCACATTGACCTTGTTAGCAAAAACGGTTTCCGATCAATAACTAAAGAACCCTTAGGCCTAGGAACTTCAAACTTGGTATGGTGATTGGTCATGATCAGTAAATGACCCCTATTGATTTTGGGGTCAAGGGGTCAAAGGTCAAGGTCACATTGACCTTGTAAGTAAAAATGGTTTCCGATCAATAACTAAAGAACCCTTAGGCCTAGAAACTTCAAACTTGGTATGGTGATTGGTCATGATCAGTAGATGACCTCTATTGATTTTGGGGTCAAGGGGTCAAAGGTCAAGGTCACATTGACCTTGTAAGCAAAAACGGTTTCCGATCAATAACTAAAGAACCCTTAGGCCTAGGAACTTCAAACTTGGTATGGTGATTGGCCATGATCAGTAGATGACCCCTATTGATTTTGGGGTCAAGGGGTCAAAGGTCAAGGTCACATTGACCTTGTTAGCAAAAACGGTTTCCGATCAATAACTAAAGAACCCTAAGGCCTAGGAACTTCAAACTAGGTATAGTGATTGGTCATGATCAGTAGATGACCCTATGGATTATGGGTCAAGGGGTCAAAGGTCAAGGTCACATTGACCTTGTAAGCAAAAACGGTTTCCGATCAATAACTAAAGAATGCCTAGGCCTAGGAACTTCAAACTTAGTATGATGATTGTTAATGACCAGTAGATGACCCCTATTGATTTTGGGGTCAAGGGCTCAAAGGTCAAGGTCACATTGACCTTGTAGGTAAAAACGATTTCCGATCAATAACTTAAGAACCCTTAGGCCTAGGAACTTCAAACTTGGTATGGTGATTGGTCATGACCAGCAGATGACCCCTATTGATTTTGGGGTCAAGGGGTCAAAGGTCAAGGTCACATTGACCCTGTAGGTAAAAGCGGTTTCCGTTCAATTAACTAAAAACGCTTAGGTGTAGGAACTTCAAACTTGGTATGATGATTGGTCATGATCAGCAGATGACCCCTATTGAGTTTTGGGTCAAGGGTTCAAAGGTCAAGGTCACATTGACTTTGTAGGTAAAAACAGTTTCTGATCAATAACTAAAGAACGCTTAGGCCTAGAAACTTCATACTTGGTATGATGATTGGTCATTGCCAGCAGATGACCTATTGATTTTGGGGTCAAGTGGTCAACAACTTGGCTGTCATTAATGAGACCTACATGATTCATAAAATTTATGCATATATTATTTGGTAAGATTTGTACTAACTTAAATTGCTGCACACAACCTATAGGGTCACAATAATTATTACCTTGTGACTAGTCATGACCAGTAGATACTTAAGATAACCCTTATTAATTGTTTGTTCACTGGGTCAGAAGTCAAGCATAATAACCTGATCACATGACTAATTGGCTTCCGACAGGGGGCATACATGTTTTACAAACATTTCTTGTTTCTTTTTTGTTTGGAATCTTTAATGTTGAGTAGGTATAGATATTTGAAAATTGAATTTTAGTTAGCAGAAAGAGACAGTATTAAATGTAATAGATTAAAAGTTCAGAAATATGGAAAGAATGTTGTAAGACTGTGAAAATAATGTTTAAAAAGTAGAACATGCACAATAAATCTTTGGCATTTAGATTATCTCTGTGATATATTGTAAAGTGTCTTGTTTAAATAAAGCTTATGTGATTGTTGCACCAAGTGGTTTATTGCTGTTAGTTTTATATTTATAGATGGATAAACATAGTATTAAATTTATGGTAAAAGAGTCAGAAATGTATTTGAAATACATGTACAGACAAATTTGAAAATACATAATTTGAGATATTCTGAGCAGTGAGGTCAGTATGTCTGGATAGTAAATATCTTTTACCTGTTTTTGGTCAAACATGTTATTAAAAAGTGGCTGTTTTCTTTTAGATGTTGATATTTAGTGTTGATTTTGTCAATTTGTTTTGGCTTTTGTTGATAATCATGCATGTTTCAAAACACCACCACTACAAGGACAGCATTGAGATTAAAAATAAATTCAGTATTTACATTATCATTATTGCAAGGGATTGTATAAGTTTGACTAGGATATTACCCCCATTATTATTTATTATATACATGTATGGTAAACATTTCATATAACAATTGTTAATGTCACAGGGTGAGAAAAATGTGCAGCCTGACGTGGACTCAAATCTGGGTCCCTCGGGATACGGTACCGTGGCTCTGTCCGGCCACTTACACACTTGCTCCCCTAATTATTGAACAGTTTAATACTGTGACATTGACATAAATATGTAAAAATCATCATCAGTGATAACTTTTTTTGCCATGACATTAATTTTCGGGGTACTGATACGGATTTTCATTTCTGAAATGTTATATAAATATGAACAGTTTTCGTCAAAATTCATCATTTTCATTCTGATGATTACACAGATACTGTATTTTGAAACAAAACTTCATTATAATTGGCTACAGTTATATTCACAGAAATGGCAGTTGTAAGTTTTAGCACTGTGGCGAATAGTTATTTCACTGTGGTGATACGTTATTGCGTCGAATCGTTATTTCCCTGTGGTAAATAGGTATTGTGGCAAATTCTTATTTCACTGTGGTGAGTCACTATTGTGGAGAATCATTATTTCACTGTGGCGACTCATTATTGTGGCGAATCGTTTGTACCACTTAATTTCAAAAAGACAAGTTATAGGCTCTTAGGAAATGCATGATGGTTCATTTAAGAGATGTACTAATATAAAAGGGACGTAACTCACTTATATTAATATCAGATATTTTGAAGCATTATTCTGTGTAACTTCTTCAGTAAATATTTTTTATACTTATCACAATTTGTGGACATCATTGTTGTTTTAGTTGTGAAGGCATAATAATTGTTTTGTCTTTGTTCAGCATTCATGTTTTGTCAGACAATATTTTTTTCCAAATGTAAAATTTTCTATAATAAAAAATATGAAAATGATGAGTTTTTTGTTGTTTTCATATGCCTTGGTGTATATTGTAATGCACCTGGTTGTCCGTCCGTCTGTCTGTTTGTGCAATTTTGTGTTTGGTCAGTATCTATTGAAGGAGATTAAAACTACTTGGCAGAAATGTAAACCATGATAAGACGATGTGCAGAGGGCAGCTTTGACCTTCCATAGGTCAATGTCACATTTAGAAACTTCCTATGAATTTCAAAACTTCGTGTCCACTCTGTATCTTTTGAACCAAATTAAATTTTTTGGCAGAAATATAAAATATAATGAGACGATATGCAGGACACAGATTCGGGTTGTCCGTCATAGAAACGTGTTGTCCTGAATAAGAAATAAATAAGTTTAGTAACTTTTCCTTATTCCATTATGACCTGTGATGAGTAAAAAGTATACTGTTAAGAGTGCACCAATGCATCCAATGCATTTCTTTTTATCACGGTTCAGAACTGTCACTATTTAAGACAGATGGAAAATGGGTTTTTGGCCCCACGAACGCTTGTCAGAGGCAGTGACATGTGGCAGCGTTCACAGTTTGCTTAAAAGTTGATTAATTAATTTACAGAACGAATGATTTAATCATGCCAGAAGAATTTTGTGGTAATATTTCACATTTTGATTAAAACCAATATGAATAATAAATACTGTTATTTTGGCATCATGTACAATGATGTAATAAATTGAAACATTCCATTTCATTTACACAACCAGAATATTTTAGTAAAATTAATAACGCGGCCGATTTGATTTTGCTAGAAAAATACACTTTCATCATTACTTAATGTGATTAAATGTGATACATTGTTTTTTCGTTTTATAGTCACAATTTATAACAATCATTAAAGGCGCATTATTCCTCAGAAACAGATGTTTCTTTCTTTAAAAAGGGCAAACATGATTTTTATAACAATTAAATAATGGATTTAGGGCAGGTTAGATGTTTATCACCTAAAAAAAGTATCACTGATTGTGAATTTATTTATCATTAACAAAGGCAAATGTAAACAAAGTAGTAGTTTGTCTTCCATACAAAATACTTAACTACTATAACTATACTAACTGCCAAGAGTTAGAGAAGGAAACGATTGTTAACGTAATAGGCCAAATGTGTAACTGTTTTGAAACTATAACAAGACACCAAAAAAAGAAAAAGATTTTGAGAAATAAAAATAAAATCATTTCTGTGTCATACTGGGTCTTTAACAAATAAGGCAGTGGGAGCTGACCATGTTTTCAAAACTGCTTTTGTTTTGTTACCCATATGAGCCGCGTCACAACAAAACCAACGTAATGCGTTTGCGACCAGCATGGATCCAGATCAGCCTGCGCATCCGCGCAGTCTGATCAGGATCCATGCTGTTCGCTATTAGTTTCTCTACTTATAATAGGGTTTGTAAGCGAACATTTTGATCCGGATCAGACTGCGCGGATGCGCAGGCTGGTCTGGATCCATGCTGGTCGCAAACGCATTACGTTGGTTTTGTCGTGGCGCGGCTTATATATTTATTATGATACATTGACACAACTTATATTTGCTGAATCAAAAGAACGTCCATGGCACTGAACTGGCATAGACACACTTGTGAATATATGGAAAACGCTGAGCCTCACGACTATCAACAAAATTGTTTATAGATGGTGTTGAGATGCGCTAAATGTTAGCGTTACACTATAGACGTGCCAATATAAAATGGTCCTTTTTCACTTCAAACAAACTTAATTTTTTGAATGTGATAAATAGAATATTAAATTCGTGTAAGTTCATTACTAAATTCATTGAACGAGTTGAATAGTTATATCATGCTTATTCAATATCCTCTACATAATGTTTGACATGTAAAAAAAAGGATTGCCTAAAAGTACACTATTTGAGCATGTGAAAAGTACTATATAAGAATATGAAATTTTGAACATGTGAAAAATATGATCTATGGTACACTTTTACACTTTGTCGATAGCCAACACAACCATTATCAATATCGCCTTTTCGTCTTGCCGTCCGGTCGCTAGTGCCAAAAGGCGCGTTGTCGCACTGTCATCATGTCGCCCTGTCGCTAGCGAAACACGCCAAACCACGCTTTGTCTTGCGGCGCGTTTTTCCCGATGTCGCCCTGTCGTGTTGCTTATTATCTCTATATAAATAGCCAATCCTTCCATTTGAGCCGAGCGACAATGTGACATCGCGAAAACACGCCGCCCGACAACGCGCCGTTTAACGTGCATCGTTAGCGGCAGGACGACATGACACCGTTTGGCGCTTTCTCGTCCTGTCGCTAGCGACAACACGATGCACAAAGGCGTTCCAAATCAGCCACCATAATTTTCTGTGGATAAGGTATTTTCACATTGTTTGCCAAGTGGTTCGGATTATACTTTCAAACACCGGTTTATATACGAAGACCATTTAACCTGTCAAAAATCTTAATAACTAATAATATACATGTATATACACTTAATTTGCTGTCGTAAAATTCATGTTAAATATGATGCACATACCAATATGAAATTGTGAACATTTGAATATTTCATATTTTTAGGAGATGAAACTATGTACGAATTATTTCAAACATGTGTGTGGAGTTTTGAACAGGTAAAATATGTACGAATATCATATTTTGAACATGTGAAGATAAGTACGAATATAAGTTTATACCATCAGAGATTAGCCAAAATCGTCTGTCCTGTTTCGGCGTCATATAACATTAATTGTGTTAGTGCGCCGTTAAATTTAAAGCATGCATTTATTTCATGCAAGAACTATATTTAGACATAGTCAATCCTTCTATCAAGACGTACGATAAGAATCGGCCAGGTTAAAATCATTAAAAACTCATTTAGATAAAAAAAATCAAGGCTAATTGCAGACTGGTAAGAGAGTTTAATTTAAAATTGATTTTGCAAGACATTTTTATAACGATTGAACTGTATTTAAAATTAAAATTGAGGTACGTATTTATGCTACAATGGCTATAAATGTTTGCGTTTGTGTCTTGAATGACGTGACGTGGTCAAGTACAGAATTAAAAAAAACATCAATTATGATCATGACTGGGGAAAAGATTAAATAAAAATCATAGTTCTCTTTATAAGAGGAACATAATTATACGAGGATTGGGGCGGTGGTTAAAAATATGTAACACCTCATTTCTGTAACTTTGTGTAACACAATGCATGAAAAAATATAGTATTTTTTCATATGTAAATGATAGGTATGTTTATTTATTTCTGTACTTTTATTACTATACTTTGGTTATTTTACCTAATTAAAGGTCCATTGTGTTGGTTATTTTAATTGCACCTAAAGCCTTGAACTTTAATAACTCAGTTCGCATAAATCATGCGTTTCACTTAATATTTATGTTATTCGTAAACTTCTTTACAATCCATGCTTGAAATATTTCATACTTGTATGATATACATGTACTACGTAAAACATGTTTTTTCTTCTTTAATTGATGTAACATCTTCATAACTTGATTGTCATTGCTTAATCCGATTTGCGATTTCTTCACAGAATGCTTTATGAAATGTTAAGTTTTACTTTTGTACTTACAGAAGCCGTTTTCTGTCAGCATCTTCCTTTATGTTCTTATTTCGACAAAAAAATGATGATTCCCATGATGTTGGTTTCGGTAAGACATTTTTATAACGTCAGCGAACATTATCATTCTCTAATCATCTTCTTAATAATGGATTCTTAAAGTCACCTTCTTATAAAACATATACACAAGGACATTTTGAACATATATCCCTCTATTTTCACACGAGCATTTGCAATATTGAGCAACAATTCAATATATATTTGGCAGAATTAATTATTCGTAAGATTGTGAACTGTTGTAAGGTAATCATTGAAAATGGTTCTAGCAAGATTACAGTTGTTATCAAGAAATATAAAAAAAAAACAATAATAAAAACACAAATAAAAGCTTTTAAACTTCATGTCAATAAAAGCATTAAAAGGATATATAACCGGCATGTATTTGTATTGTCGAGATTATATAATGTTTCTATTTCTGTTACAGGCGCTGCTCGTTCAGATGTTGTTTGTGTCGTGTCATTGTTTTGTCCTAGAGACTGATGCTACCGATTGCCCCGTAAACTGTAGTTGCGCAGACGACTTTATTTGTAGCAACAGATCGTTACGAATGGTGCCATGGATTCCAAAAACTCGCCGTTGCAAAATAAGTCTGAATGATAATCACTTAACTAACATAGAAGCAGGAATATTTAAAAATCAAAGTACTAGCCAAGTTTGTAATATAAATTTTGATAATAACGAAATTCAGGAAATAGCGGATGGAGCTTTTGATTGGATTAAGAATGCATCGATTACTTTCTATTTAAGACAAAATAATTTGTCATTTATTCCAAAGGCTTTCGAAAACCTTTCGCAGTTACGTGCTTTATACTTCAATGGAAACCCGTTGATGCATTTGAGTTCACAAACTATGATCAGTATTGGTCGCTCATTGATGACCTTCACCTTTGATATGGGCTATTTTCAGTCTTGGCCACACGAGCTTCGGTATTTACGTTCGTTAGCCACCCTTAAGATAGGTTACATTCCATTTTATGTATTACCACAAAATGCTTTTCATGGATTGGAAAGCACATTATTCAGTCTAGAGATTCACAACTCAAAGCTGGAAGAAATTCCACGTGCGTTATGCATATTCAACTCCTTACAATATTTAAACTTTTCATCAAATCATAACCTAAACAGAATGACTTCACAGGTTACCAGTCACTGCACAAACAACAGCTTTCAGGTCTCATTTTTTTATTTTGATGATAATGACTTGGAAATATTTCCAGACTTAAGTTTGTTTCATAACGTTTACAGTATGACTGCAAACAAAAATGGTTTTCTTGTCATGAATGGTGACTTTCTAACTTCTTCAAATTTCACCATTTACAGTCTTGATCTAAACAAGAACAATTTTACTCGTATACCATTCGCGGTAAATGAATTCAGATCATTGGCGCAGTTGAATATGGCTTACAACTCCATCACAAGTGTCGCCGATCCCGACATTTCGAAGCTTACCGATTTGAATGTCCTCGATCTGAAAGGCAACCCAATATTGTATATCTCCAAAGACTCTTTCATCAACAATTTAAAACTAAGTGTGTTAGATTTAAGCGAGACCAGACTGTCCCAAATACCCGTTGCCGTTATGACCCTGAGTAACCTTGTTCAGTTAGGCTTAGACAATACTCCCGTTGACTGTACGTGTGACCTGGCATATTTGAAGTCTTGGAATAAAACCAACACAATTTCTGACACATCCCACTGTTACCTATCGACAGAGAAAACCAGAGATTTTCTTGAACAGTCTCTGATACATTGCTAAGACAGAACCTAAACATTCTTTCTTAATTCCTGACAAATTTGCAGGCTTTAATCATATATTTTTGCCATTGCTATCACTGATGTTTTTGTTTGTTTGATTGGGTTTTACGTCACACCGACACAGTATAGGTCACTGATGTTTTAAGCATATTTAGATAATACTGTAACATTTTAATATGTTCTGAACAGTTTGTTTGTGAAATATACTGTTATGGATTAATATTACTAAACGATTCTTTGAGATAAATACTGTTATGGATTAATATTAATGAACGGTACTTCTTTGATATATACATGTATACAGTACTGTTATGGACTTATATTATTGAACGATTGTTTGAAAAGTTATGGATTTATATTAATGAACGATTCTTTGTTAAACATTCTTTTATGGATTAATATTTATAGTAATAAATAAATGGAAGATTCTTTGCGAAATGCACTGTTATGGGGAAATATTAATGAACGATCCTATGTGAAATATATATAGTCTTATGTATCAATGATTATGAAGGATACATAGTGAAATGAAAATAACAAGTTATAAATTATTAATATCAATGAACGATTCTTTGTTGGAAAAATACTTATATGAACGATTCTTATCAACGATTCGTTGAGAAATAAACATTTGTTGAGGAATTTGATACACGATATACATTGTATACTGTATTGTATAATTTATCAATGAACTTTTTACATGTTTTATGACGTTCGTATGGAAACATTTTCAAATATTATACAAATATGGACTTTTTAGCTGTTGAATATGATGTGATATTTACTGAAAAAATTAATATTGACCGAGGCGATAGCCGAGGTCAATATTAATTTTTCAGTACATCATATTCAACAGCATAAAAAATACATATCTGTTTTATTACATAATCTTTAAATAGCTTTTATATGGCTTATCACATCTGTCATTGCATACGATGGAAATCATTATTTTTCAGCTTGTCTACTGTTTCCATAATTTGACCCTTTCCATTGGCATGCTTATCCCTATTTTTCTTAAAAATGAAAAATAGTAACTAATATAGACTAATTACTAGTATTTTGACTCTTATGTACACCCAACTCAACGTTTCTTCAGAATGATAACTACAAACATGGCGTGACGTCACGTCAAAGTCTCGCGTCTTTTAGGGATTTTCCAGAAAATCTATTTTAGAAGAAAAACCGGTGAATATACTCTGAAAATCTATTTTTAGGAAAAAAACAGTGAATATACTCTGATATTGACCTGTTATTTTTTACAAAAAGTTGCTTGTTAGCCAATCAGGGAAAGGCATTTCAAAGCTATTTATAGATTATATAATAAATGCTTATACCACATGATCGACTGTTTGGTTGATATTAATTATATCTATAGATTGATTGTTGGTGCCTAGAAAAGATCGTTTCATAAATAGGTGTTTACCTTATACCAATTAAAGAAACTTAAACTCAAAGACCGTCTTGTTTTGATTTTGTTCACAGACAGTCGTGCTTTTAGACATTCCTCGTGTCACGACGCATTCTCCCTAGCACCAGCTCTGGCAGTACTAGTATACTAGCATACAAACAGTTTGATAGGATCCATATTTAGTTACTCCTGTGTGCATCATTTGAAGTTACATTCTTGACATAGACTTTTAATATGTACTCTATAGTAGTACAACAGACCTAAGCTTATGAACATAATGCTTATTATCAGGCTATCATTCCACTTGTCCCTTACCGCTGTGGGTTCGAATCCAGACAGGGACTTTTGATTCTTTCATGTGAGGAAGCCATCCGACTAGCTTACGGCGCTTCGGTGGTTCTACTCAGGTGGCCGTTCGTGCCTGAAATAATTAACAGAAGGGCACATGAGGTCTTCATCCACCAGTAAAGCTCGAAAGTCACCATATGACCTTTACTGTGTTAGTGAGACGTAAACCTTAACACTTAAACAACAACAAATTGGTTTGTTCACCATACACTGGAGCACATAACACGTACAAACCCAAAATTATTTCATGCAAGAGTGTTTGTTTATTTAATGCAAGTTTTTAACATTTTGAAGATAAACTTTCACCTATCACCTTTTCCCGGTTCATTCATTTCTACCTAGGTAGCCAATTTTAAATATTTTTTACATTAATTAAATTTTTAAATGAATATTCACCTAAATAACCAATTCTAAAATATAACTTTCACCCATATTGACGGTTTTAATTTTTGTGAAATTTAACCAGATAATTGCTTCTTCGGTATTGAATTTATATATGAAGATAAATTCAATATACACATTACATGAAATCTATTCAAATAGGTTCTGCATCGTATAATTATCTTAACATATATTTAAAATTAATACATAGGTATAAATGCAAAATAGGTATCTCTCATTATAATATAAAGTGTACACATTTATATCTTAAATAATGTATGATTTGTAATGCTATATCCTAATTATACGCCCTATATTTCATTTCCATACACTGTACAATATACATACATATTGGACTGTAATCAAGCTACCAGAGCTACAGAGCCAGGCTAGCCTAAACATATGTGTAGTTTGACTACAGGCTCAATACTGGTCACTGTAAAGTGGTAAGTCTTTAGCACCTGTCCAGAATAGAGCCATACGGTGCAGTTTGACTACAGGCTCAATATTGTTCACTTCAAACGGGTAAGTCTTTGACACCTGTCCAGTATAGAACCATGCTAGCCTGCACGTCCGTGTAGTCTGACTAGGCTCTATACTGTTAATTGACCAAATTTTAAAATTTCAGTTTGATATTCCAAATATTGATAATGGAAAATTCTAAGAGCAGTAAGCTTGAAAAATCCACATAATTATTAAGAATTTAAGGGCACGTAATGGTTTGTTTCCATGAGCAAGACACTTCACTCATTGCTCAGTACTGGTTTGTTCAAGGAAAGGATTCGAGATTGTGTCTTTAAGCTTATCTCTTCCTACACTGTCGAACTTAAATAAATTACGTATCAACCAACTTAAGGGTTAACTAAGTTATACTCTTTAACATTTCATACATTAAATAAGCTATCACTTCTTTAGCCGGCTTATATAAATAGACATGCTAATGTGAAGTATAGTTTATGTGTATATAACCCGAGTACATATTAACGAATGAATTACGATATTAGGTGGTATTACTAGCAATCAAGTATGGCTCGAACTGTATCGCCTATTATTGCTTTAATGTAATTAAACACAAAGTTAAACAATATTTGGCACAAGAACAGATCAAGATGCTGATTACCTCAAAATTATTTCACTGTAACTTGGTAACTCAGCAGCAACAGTATAAGGTGGCGGCCTATTATAAGGCGTTCCGGCGTGACCAGTCACGCCGTTACAATTTAGCGTTCTCCGCTCATTCGATACAGATATCACTTGTTGCCCCGCTTGATTCACCGAGTCTCTTGTTTCATTCTCTTGCGGTGACGACACATAATGACGTTGTGGTGTCACATTATCTTGCTGTGACGACATATATCTTTCGACCATCTCAAATCGCCTAGAGCGCGATCTTTCGATGCGTTTTATTGCACAATAATGCTGCAAACTTTGGTAAACAGCAAACACCATACTTATTGCTGCAGCAAAATGCATAAATACCCCGACAGCAGACAGTATTTTTGCCCAAGCATCGCTAAAACTATTGCTTGAATCTACGGCAGTAAGTTTAAGCACCGGTATAAGTAAAAACATACCTGAAAATAGAGAAACAAAACAGAGAACGTTTTGTACGTAAATAGAGGATATTGAATGAGTGTAAGTTTAATACTGAATTTATTGAACGAGTAAATGCGAGCCTCTGGCGAGCATAATGTTATTTTATTCAAAGAGTTATGAACTTACACAAAATGGATATTTTATTTATCACATACCAAATACAGTGAAAAAGAACCATTTTTTATTTGCGCGCCTCTAGTGTAACGCTAACATTTATTGTGCCTAAACGCTTTGTCTGTATAACTCAGAAGACGTCATATCAAAATATATGCACGACCGTGCATTACCATTTTTACGGAGTCGGCACGGACATGTGATAAATAGAGGATATTGAATGAGTGAGGGTTCAATATTGAATTTATTGCACGAGTTGAATAAAATTATATTATGCGAGCCTCTGGCGAGCATAATATTATTTTATCCAACGAGTGCAATAAATTCAGTAATGAACTTACAAGAATTTAATATTCTATTTATCACTTACCCAAAATAAAGACCGTTGAAAGAGAAAAAGAGTCATTTTTCATTGACGCGCCTATAGTATAACGCTAATATTTGGCGCGTCTTTACACTATGTTTGTATAACGCTAATGACGTCACGTCAAAATATATGCACGGCCGTGCAATACCATATTTACGGAGTCGCAAAATCGGCACATGTGTGTGTGATAAACTAGTATAAGCTAAATTCAGGCTAATAACACTAGGCTAATCATATCTAAGTCTAACAATCTGTAACAAATGTGCTGAATGCCTATTTGTATTATATACGTCAATAACCTTAAAACACAAACATCATTTGCTTACATATCACACATTAGAAAACAAAGTTAGGTAATGGAACACAAACAACCAGGAAAACGGCATCTAAAATCTAACAAAATTTGACACGTTCCAAATCAGGGGGTCGAACGTATAGCGGTGCGATACTTCTTTAAGCGAGGTGAATTCATGCGATACGCCCTAATGGCGGACGGGAGCGAAAACGAAAGTGGGTATGAGCTTGTTTTTTCCAAATGTTTGTTGTCTGTTGTAATTTTTTGAAGAATAGCATTGTGCATGCATGATCAAACTTATAATTGTGCATGATTGTCAAAATAAAATTCTAAATTTTATAGAATTGAGGAAGTTATTGAGGTATTTGTTGCTGCAAATTCAATCGTCAACCTGATATGCACATGCAAACGAATAATGTATCAGTCGTTTTAAAACGAGATATTCGATTAGTTTAAGTCCCAACATGTTTATTTTTGAAATAAAACGATATACAAGAGTAGTTTTCCATATCTATCCGAAAATATATAAAATATTTCCAGTTTTTTTTTATTGTACGCCTAATATTTGGTCCGATAAACCAACTGTACGCACAAATGTTGGTATGTCTTTCTGTAGCAACTTCCTCATTACAGTACATTCTTATTTCAATTTTTATGAAAAATCAAGTTTTGAGTTTGTATGTTAATCATATGAAAACCACAGTGTCAATTAAAACAACAGTGTCAATTAATGTATTATACTATAGTATAGTTAATTTAAATATTTTTTTCCCACAAAGGTTAATCATTAAAATGAGATAAGTTATGCACAGAAATTTGAAATTATATCGAGTAATCAATAGTCACGATAATATTCGTTTTGTTTTTTCCATTTTTTTACATTGGAACTTGAAATTTATAAAAAAAAATACTGGTTTGATTTCCTCTATGGATTGGATGTTATATATTATATACAGAGTACACCATTGTATTTCAGCAATAGTAATTCTGGTGTTTGTCATTAGCTCTGTCGCTTTGAATATATAATTAAACTACTCCATAACCAGTGTATACCAAACAGCTTTGTGTATTTGCTTATGAAAGCATTCATACTTTTAGTGATTTAACATATCTGCCAGTAGTTTTACTTTCAAAACTGGCTTTCTCTGCAACATTTAATGTATAGCATAACCCCTAACTTTTTTGTAAATATTCATTTCCACTAGGAGTTACTCTTATTGTTAAAGCAAGAGTACCAAGAGATTTGTACTGTTACAGGCCAACAGCACTTTTTAACAGTATAAAATCTGGGCAAGTGTGTTTTTATGTGAATAAAAGTAATATAGATTACAGTATCTGTTCGGGAAATAAAATAAATAACCCACAAGCGTTTGTGAGTAACAGTAAAAATATCAACCCTCTTAAAAACTGTTTCCCTCGGCTAACACCTTGGCTAACAGTATTTTCCATGGGATGACATTTTAACTGTAACCCACAAACCCTGTATTATTTATATACTACTCCATAAGCAGTGTGACTCAATCTAATATTATATACTCAAAAGCTTTTTTGTTTATTTGCACATGTGTCAGCATTTGTACTTGTGGTACTTAATAACCTATCTGGCAGTAGATTTGTTCGTTAATCAATTTGTAATGTTTTAATTGCTCTGCAACATTTACAACTGTGTATTTGCACATGTGAGCATCAGCTGTTCCTAAGGAAGACACTGAACTGTTTGGTGTCCAATGACTGACTGAATTTTGAAATTGTATTTTTGTGTTTTTTCCTGACAGGCCACAATTATGTGCACTACAAAAATAGCCTGTTCTAAGCAAGATTTAAAAAAATAATTTTACCACCTAAAGATTTTTACCACCTGGTTCTCAGTCTCTATCTCTAGAACAGCAGTGAAATGTACTTTTAATGTATTTTATAGGTTGTTTGAAATGTTCAATTCTATTTATAATATGAAAAAAACTATCAGTTTGACAGCAGCATGTAAAAACGATCTTAGAAGCTCATGAAGTAAAACAGCCCTTATATCACATATTAACTGCTATTTTTCTGAAATGTTCTGCTTTGAAAGTGAGTTCATTTATACAAGATTTCTTATTTGGTTTCTTAAATTCATTCTTACATATTTTGGTCAAATTCCTACTTTTTATCTAAGATCTTAGATTAAAGGTTACTTTTTTCCAACTCCTAATTCTCACAGGATAATTATTATTAATTATTCAAACACCTATATGAAGAGATTAATACACGGCAGAGTAGGGCCGGAAGGTGATAATCGGTCCCCAAAATGAATAATGGCCCCGAGGGCTTCAGCCCGAGGGCATTATTCATTTTAGGGCCGATTATCACCTTCCGGCCCTACTCTGACGTGTATTGATGTCTTTAATACACTTGGTATATCTAATAGTAGCATTAAAAAAAAACAACAACAATAAATACTTTGTTTCAAAGTTCTTTCATTGAAATTCTTGTCCACACTTCTACTGTTTTGAACAGAGATGTTTACTGTTTGTGTGTTCAAAGCAGTAGAATCTAGAAGCAATTTTTATTTTCATTTTTTTTCGGAATGAATTTGTCGTATTATTTCTTCAATTTTCAATAGTAACAATAATGTGTTTGTACTAACGCTTAAGCTCTCACAATAAAAATAAAGCGATTCGTGCTGACAAACTACTTTCACTTTTACAGTTAACTGTTTGATGACGTAAAATATGACGTCATTGTTTCAGTTTGTGCACGTGCACATGTAGTTTGTGCACGTGCACATGTTTTGCGGGCTGATAACTAGTTCTCGGCCCCGGGCCGCAAACTCATAATAGGTCATGTTACACTCATAATCAGTTGAAATCATAGGCAATTTTGTTACTATATATAGTAACAAGTGTATTAAAGATGGTGATACAAAACTTTTATTTCAAGTAAATCTTTAAGGAAAGAAGATTTCAGAATTCCGGAAACGGGCAAATATATGGTAGATATTTTAGTATAATCAAAGGAAAACATGTACAGCAGATGTGATAATGAAAAATATTGAACCTTTAACAGCGTACAGTTATTTTATCGCACCAAAATTCAGCGTACACTTAAATATTTTGACCAGTGAACGTCTATGTATATCGGAGCACAAAGAGACTTGCTATGCAACTCAATTATGATTACTCTTATAGAATAAAGAAGAAAAAGAAATTAACTATATTAATATAAGCTTGCATTAAGCGATTTTATTCACCGACCCAAAATTAGTTGCCGTCAGTTTACCTTCAATAACTTTTTTAGTTATGAATTTAGGCCTCTGTAATTTAGACGAAATGTCTGTCGGTCCTATCTTCACATCCTCAATACAAAATATGCAATTGTAATCAAAGATTTATGAAATACTTAATACAAAACACTCACTCTGACGTGTTTTACATGGGTAAATCCGCCATTAGGGCGTATCGCATGAAATCACCTCGCTTAAAGGAGTATCGCACCGCTATACGTTCGACCCCCTGCAAATTATGTTATGAACTGAACCGAAGTCCTGAACAAAACTGTTGGCGATGTAATTAGATATTCATACATAAGTGACTATCACAAAAAATGGCGTGCATGTATGTATAGCCCTTTCTAGTTTTAACAAAATTTGGATCATCTTTAAAATGAAAACATCTTACTTGATGAAAGGGATGTGATCCCGCTTGCAAATAGTATAATAATAGATATAGTCTGGTTCTTAGGATTCTTTGAAAGAAATATTGTTGTCAAAACAACTGCCAGAAAATTGCACACAATGGCCATTATCGTCAATACTTTAAACTGCGTCCAGTGGAATTCTTCCAAAACTGTTGGAAAAAAGAATGCAAATATTAATACTTATACTAATACTGAGCAATACAAGCTAGCATACGGTGTTAATAACTTCAAGTATCGGACTACTTCTATGTCGAAATATCCCTTACCTTGTGGGTATGATATTCAAAATTGCTATTTCTGCAAATATTCAAGTTGCATGCTTTAAGATGAGCCAAAATATTTTAATAAAACCAAACTTTAGAAAATTGTACTGATATTTTAGGAAATGTAAAAACATTCAAGATAAAAGTAAAAATATCCACATAAAGTGCTATTTATGACCGATTTTGCAGTATTTTCTACCGTATTTCTAGTGTGTTACTAACACATTAATAATTATGGCTATTTTTGCACATCTTTAACTCTTTTTGGTAATTTAAAAGTGCCGTTTGCAATGTGTAAATTATTTTCTTTGTTCAATTCACAACATTTTTATCTTTCTTTTTTAATACATTTTCAAAATTTTCATGAAAATTATCAGGAATCTGGAGGCGTGCTGCTTTGACAATCTTTTGAATCTGCATATCTTAACATTTCTTACTCTTGTCATATTTTTCTTCACAACTCATCTGGGGCTTTAATATTTTAAGGATTATCTAATGATGGCTATATTTTCTTATTGACAACATTCATTTCAGTTAACATGTAATTAAACTCTGAGCCTACTGGTAGCAAATACTTCTACCCATGCAACCAGGACAGACCATGATCTGCCGGTGCAATCATAACATGGTCTTCATTGTTCGTTATTCAATCGGTGCATATTTTCAACAACAACAAAAACAACACTAAAATGATGTGAATCGAAAGAAAGCGAACTTCTTTTTTAAGATTTTTAGAGCGGTAATAGTTAAACGCAATCATTAAGATGCCTCAGATGTGAAACTTTTTTTGGTAGATAAAAATTTCCAAAAAAACAACAATTGAAATTGAAATGAATCACGCGCAACGAAAAATAATAAAAATTTGGCAGTTTTATTGATTACACACTTAATAAACACGAATAATGCATCAGAAAATGTCACATACTTTATATTTACAACCATCTTTGAATATTGGTGTTTTCCTTTCTCTTTTTTACTCTTTATTTACTTTTTTTCCTTTTTTTTTTTTTGATTAAGATATAAAATGTTTTCTGTCCTTAACATAATTGAATACCTTTCCAAGTTTCATGGTTCTCTTATATTATAAGGCAAAACGTTTTCAACTTTAGTAAAATTTATAGGTTTCTTTTATAAATTCGCAATAAAAAATTATATCATAAATGCTTGACTGAACACGCGTTTACGTTTTTATGACCAAAATTTAATTTCGGGTATAAAATTAATGCTAAAAAATGGCTAATATTACCAGTTCACTGACCGAGCTTCAGTTTGATAGTTACTTTAAAGCAGCACGCCTCATTCATGTTAATTTTCATGAAAATTTTGGAATTGTATTTTCATAGCAAAATATTGTGAGTTGAACAAATAAAGTAAATAACATATTGCAATCGGCACATGCATTCTTAAAGAATTACCAAAAAAATCATCAACATATGCAAAACAGCCCTTACTGCGTTAGTAACGCAGTTGAAATATGGTAATAAAATACTGCAAAATCAGTCTTAAACCGCACTTAACATGTAAAATATAATTTGGGTCTTGAATGGTTTTACCTTTCTTAAAATGTTAGTTCATTTTGCCCAATATTGATTGTCTTGAAATATTTTGGCTCATCTGGAAGCGTGCAGCTTTAAAGCGGTTGCGTATTTTACACTAAAAATAATGAATGGTTTCGACTAGATTGAAATGTGGGCAAGTCCATTTCAGATATTTTGCATGGTAAAGAGTGCGTACAAAACAGTGACAACGATGACAGTTACGAGTATTCAAGCGTCTTTTTACTTAAATGAAATAAATACTATTGAGTGTTGACATTTAATGTATCGTGTTTCAGTTTACGAACTTTAAATAGGTATATTAATCTTTGGTTTCGAATTAAATGTAAAAAACCCAACAATAACAACAAATTACCGGTGAATTTAGCATCTAAACAGTTGATAACAGTGTTAAAAATATAAGTTTTAGAAATTATCTCAACAATTAGTTTGTAAAAGCATAGTATTGCATGAACTTCGCATTTGCATAGTGTTGTATTACAGTTTCTTTTTGCAGTTGTAAGTGTTTTTGAAAATTAATAATTATGAACTTCGCATACATGCAATATGCAAACTATATATAAAGTTAGCATTAAATTTTCTGCCGCTATCTTTCTTTTTTACAAAGTATTAAATCATCGAGTGTATATTGTAATTGAAAATTTATATTTTTACCTATATCGCTTTATGGTTCACTATCTATTTTTGCTTTTATACAGGCTAACGATAAGTTCAATAAACGATCAGATACTATCATCATTTAGTTCAATGATAACTTTTGTTCACTCAGGGGTGACATGTCATTGACTTTTTCACTCCTTTACGTTAGTAAAATAATGTAAAAAACTTCTTATTATCGTGGTTACTGCCCTTTTAATTTTCCAATATTATTTAATGGAAACTTTTGAAAACAAATGCGCATAAACGTTTTGGTTACTTCTTTTTTCCCGCTGTCTGTTAATATGGAGTTTTTGGGATTTATGTTCTTATCTAAACCTGGTAAACTTGCGCGATTAGATTAGTCCCGCAGTCAATTTAAATGTTAAGGGATTTAAATAAAACAAAAACAATAACAACAAAACTAACAACAACAACAACAACAAATGAGCAACTAACGGATGTGATCAGGCTGGTCTGGCTCGATATTGATGTCAAATGCTTTCAATGGGTTATAAGCAATGATGAAACAAAATTGAATGTATTTGCAAATCATTTCACAAACTATACATTGTGCATATGATGTAATTTTTAAACAGTACAAAACTTTACACACTATAAGCTTTTATTCAACTCTAAAAAATCATAGTTTTAAACTTTACGCTTTATGCAACTAAAAAATCATAGTTGCAAACTAGTCTATGCATATTAAAAACATGTTTAAATGCAAAAGCTATAAATGTTAAAGTAATAAGAGAAAAAAATATATAAACCTGATATGTACTGGTTTCTTCCTATATCTTCTAAAGCATGTTCCCTGGTAGATACTCTGCAAGTTCCATTTTGGCAGTATTCGGCTAACCAAACTCCTTCATGAAACGTCCACTGCCGATTGTCGTCTGCTTTCACTAGCCAAGCTGGTCCAAATATCCCTACGAGATTAAAACAGAATCCAAAAATGTCAAACACGAGGGCGACGCCTGCAAAACGCTTTGTAGAGTTTGCATGTTTCGCCATAATTTAACTTTCTACATACTTATATCTTACTTATGAAATGAAAACATATTCTTTACTCATAAAGCGTTCAGGGTAACATTTAAGCACATTCCCTGGGTGGAAAATCACTTTGAAAATACAGCGTATCTCAAGCGAGACTGTATTTTAATTTTAAATACAGTTTCTTTTCACGCTAAGTTATTTATACCTCAAGACGAATAATATCTTCGGTTTGTGACTTTTATACACATAATACAAGGTGTATGTAATTATGTTACATAGCCTTTTTTATTAAACTTAAAAACGTGCATTGGTTATATGAAACTTGTGTCAGTCTTTGTAAAGAACGGTGCAGATATGTTTACAGTTTGCTACATGTTTCACAAATAATTTCACCTACATACATCACCCTTTTCTACAGATAATAAGCATCTTACATATCTTAAACCATTATTTAAACATTATAAAACTCTACGGTGACACAAAGGTGACATGTGTGTGTGTGTTTTTATTTAGATTCCATGTCGTGGCTTTGAGTTACTAAGTAGTGGCCACGAGGTCATTAAGTGGTGCGCACGTGGCCACGAGTTACTTACTCCTAGCCACGGTGCGCAATAAATACTGTGGCCACGAATTACTAAGTCGCGGGAACGAGACAACTAAGTCGTGCGCACAAGATAATTAACCAATCAGATTAGGCTCTTTACATGAATTTTCCTAGTTAATTAGGTACGTGATATAAGACAAGGATGACCCTACTTCACCTGCCTGTCAAAGGGCCATCGATACAGGTTATTGATCGGACAATAATTTTACATTTAGCGTCATTGTGACCCTGATTTTTGACCTCAAAATTATTAGGTGTCATCTACTGATCAGGTGCAACGATCTTTCTAGGTTATATAAACCATGGCTTATTCCTTCTAAATTATTCATCAGACAAGGATTGTCATGGTTACCTTGACCCTTGACCTCAAACATCCTTATAGGCTATCTACTGACCATGGGCAATGTCCCTACCGAATAAGATAAGCCAGGACTTATTCCTTCTCATGTTATCGTATAAACAAGATTAACAGGCCGTTGAAAGTACATACTGATCAATTCTATCACAGAATTGTTCCAAACAAAGGGCCATAACTTAGTCAAAATTAATGTCTGAATTTATGGGCCTAAGAACGTGACTTTCTATTATGATCCTAAGGACTTGTATCAAAATTTAAGTGAATATCTTTAATATTTTCAAGATTAATGTAATTATTATGTTGCATGTAAAAACTTCTTGTATATATACGACTTGAGTATCTCGTGGTCACGTAGCAAAGACATAGTATCTCGTGCGCACGAGGTAAATAAAAACCACAAATGTCACCTTTGTGCTTGCCGTATTTTTTTCTGGGGTACCAGTGTAACGTTGAGCTGAATTGACTAGATATTTCAAATTTAATGTAGATTGATATTGGAAAATGGTTAGGATAAAATATAAATCTGCCTAAAATAGAAGAAGACTAGCCCAATCTTTTAATAAATTGAACTTTACAAGTAAATTCGATGGATATTACCATACTTTTTCTTCGGCTGCGGGAGTTATTATTCATGCGAAGCAAATTGAAAAGAATTATGGCACAATGTAAACTTATTTCGACTTTCTCCTGTTCACTCACTATATTCCCTAGAAACTTAATGTCGCTTTTATATTACTGTAATAGATTAGATAATTTCCCCTACATTTATCAAAATGTAATCTGTATACATGTTGAAAAAATTATTTCTAAAGCTGCATGCCTCCAGACAAACCAAAATATTTCTTGAGAAAAAGCACTTACATTTTAAATAAGTAAAAAGATTCAAGATAAAAGTAATACTTTCCGTGTTATGTTTGATTTATGACCGATTTTGCTGTATTTTTCACTATAAATTTACTGCGTTACTAACGCAGTTAGGGCTATTTTTACATAAAATTATTTTGACCTCTTTTTAGTAATTTATATGGATTGTAAGTGTTGTTTTCAATGTGAAAATTACTTTCTTTGTTCACTTTAAACTATTTTATTTTTTTTTCAATACATTTTCAAAAGTGTCATGAAAATTAGCATGAATCTAAAGACGTATAATTAACAAGTCAAACACAGTCAAAATATTTATAAGCATAAACATATAAATTGATTTTCGTCACACATAATTAATTTGATATGTTACAGACGAACGACAAGATAATAGATTCTTTCGATGAAAGAAAATTATAAAAAAATCACAAACCCATGCGCACAGGCCTTGAAATGGATATTAGGCTATTGAAATTTACACAGAAGAAAACACATTTAATTTCATAGTTCATGCATAAATTATGCATAAATCATTAAATAATACAAATATACAATAAAATATGAAAAGTGTAAGTTCAATACTGAATTTATTACACGGGTTATATAAAAAATATATTATAACGGTCTTTACGCTATGTTTGTATAGCGCAAAAGGTAAAGGTCTTGTTTATTATAGTGTCACCCCTACTGAAAGGGCCAGCCATTTTTGACTTATGAGACACCTTTTGCTTGCATACCATGTACCTCCCAACTTCTACCACTATGCCAGGCGCCATGCACAGCCGTTCAATACCATTTTCAAGGAGTCGCAAATTCGGCACTTATGTCAATATGTCCAAATACGTGGTTAACACTGTTACAATAATCAATTCTCTGTAAGGTATACCTATACATATTACTAATGACCATAATGATAGCTTTGTTTCTACTTTGCGCATCTAGTTTTGATTAAAGAGGCGACATCCATATTTCAAACGTTAATCTGATCAAAAGCATTCCCAAATAGTTACATTTCCTACAAGCCTAATATATAACTATTTTTACATTAGGCAATCTGTTTTTGATTTTCGCATTATGTCAAATATCGTAAAGTGTATTGAACTTTAACCTTATCTGAACTTAATATAGCCTTCAAGGAAGGATAATTTTTAAGTAATGGACAGAATATTTATGACTGCTGCTGGGCCCACTGTTTTATTCATCACAAGTACGTGTATAATGTATGTATGTGACTGATCAAGAAGAAATTATATACGTACCTTAAGACATTTCATTTAATATATATCATGTATTTGAATAATTATATATCATTTCTATAGATCGGCGCACGAATATAATTGAGCCGCGTCATGACAAAACCAACATAGTGGGTTTGCGACCAGCATGGATCCAGACCAGCCTGCGCATCTGCGCAGTCTGATCAGGATCCATGCTGTTCGCTTACAAACTCTATAACAAGTAGAGAAACTGACAGCGAACAGCATGGATCCTGATCAGACTGCGCGGATGCGCAGGCTGGTCTGGATCCATGCTGGTCGCAAACCTATTATGTTGGTTTTGTCATGACGCGGCTCAATCTACTTTACTTTTGTAATTGATTTCAGGCTAGCCTTAGTATATGTGTGTATACTTCTTATGTAAATCAGTGTAACTTTTCATTGATTAACGCCATTAATGTGTACATTTTACAAGATAAGCGCCACATGAAAAGAGAATGAAAATGTACCCGTTTGGTAAAGACACAACCGTTTCAAATTTTTGGAGTCTAGGCATCTCTCACCCATAGCATGTGAAATTGTTTTGACCCCTGGTTTTGCTTCAAGTTTGTAACATCTGAGGTAAGCCAAAATCATACTTCCTGTTTCGACGTCATATGACCTTAATTGTGTTGGTGCGCCGTAGAACAAAACAAACACACTTTCTTACAGACATAAAGCGACATAAAACATTGTAATGTATTACTTATCCAATTATGAGGACATTCATTCTCTTGAATTTATGTCATGTTTCAATTACAAGCAATCAGGAAGCTATGGAATTACTGTTTCTTGTTTTCTCGAGTAACGTCCTTTAGTATAAATTCCGTTATCATTAATAATAAATCATGTTAAAATAAAATTGGAACTTTGCCAAACTAGCTCATTACATCAATAGGCATGCCGCTTGCCTTATCAAATTCCATATGTATAACAACAAACATTCAAAACGATTTAAATAGTGTTTAGGTTACTATGAAAGTATCTTACACAGAATAAATACAAATAGTAGTAGCAAACCAAATATTTCCGTTTTACAAATGACTAAATCTTATAATGAATCTATATTGAGTAAAGTCTTTATCTTTTTTTCTTCTTCGTTATGTACTTGAAGAGACAAACCTAGATACTCCTGCAGACAAGAGGTTATAGTAGATTTAAATCAATTACCATATTTTGTCGCGATAAAATACCAGATACTTCAAACTCCTCACAGTGATTACCTCCCTTGGCAGATTTTACTCATCAAAGGGGTCACTGCGTAGAAGAGATTGTAGAGAATTACAATACAGAATATAAATAAAGCTCTGTCATAAACTGTTTTCTTATTTGGTTAAAACTTACTTTATTCAACAATGCTTACAATTTACATACTAGGTAAATGAAACAACGTACATTACCATAAGTTTAAGGTTTCTGCTGGAAGCTTTCATCTTACAATATCAGCGTCTATCAGTTGTGGATATTTATTGATTTATTAATTAACAATAAGATAAGTGTACATTTTAAATGAGATCTCAATGGGAAACTCATCTATCGATTCACTGATCTGTAAGACCCCTACCAGCTTGACCGGCAGGCGACGTAATGTCAATTTAGGCATAAAGGCCCAGATTTTTGTCGTTGAACTAGATCTAGATAGTCCTGTATCACTATTATCATCCAGGAATTTTAAAAAAAAGAAAGAAAAAAAAAAGAAAGAAAAATAAAGTCTCTATGTATGCATTGTATATGTTTTGCGTTATAGATTACGGTAAGAAGTGTAGATGTAGCTGAAAATAAGGTATCTTTTTTTAAAGAAGATCGTTAAATGACGTCACACGGATGAAGGTCTGCGTGACTGTGTGATTGCCTACTACGGTCAAATTCAGCAGCTATGATAAGACTTGCAAATACATGTATGTAGTCTTACCAGTGTCATATTTGCGTGCTGCTCAAGTTTAATCTATTTTTTCTTCTTGCAGCCTGAGTTGCAGCCCATCACATTACCTTTTCTTTTTCGAGTAGAATAAGTCGAATATAGAAACTAAATGTGTATTGTCCATATTATCCTGTAATGATAATTTGGTCTTGGTACCATCGTATAGAAGCTCACTTGGTAAATCAACGTCACAGTAAATTTAATGATTTGCACTTTTGTTTGAATCCTTCGCTCTGCCATGTTACTATAATGTTGTTGTTGTTGTTTTTTCTCCCTTTTTTCACTTTTGTCTGTCTTTTGTATGGTCATTTGAATATACATGTACATGTATTTGGTTCTTTAAAATTTCTATTTCTATTTTATGTTTCTTTTTTATGTCATTTTTGTTCCACTCTATAGAAACTAACTACATTTCAAGTGATTTTTTAAAATTTTTATTTAACATTTTAAAAATCAAACAATTTTTCAACACACTACGATTACGAAATATTAATAATTTGAAAGTATGGATCAATATATAACACACCTCATTTCATTATATTTCTAACATTTCTGACAATGCTTTTTCCTGATGTTTGACGTTTTCCCCAAATTTAAACCACTGCATATCAACCTGTGTACAAAAATATTCTATCTAATGCATTTGCAACTATTTGAAACAAAACTAGTCAAATAAGAAAAAGATACATAAAACTCTCAAATGTAATGGTACCTAACTATGATACAAGCATCTAAATGCATGAAACAACACTGACACGGACGCTCAAGGCACATGAAAATATGACGTTTTACTTTGTGTTTCATTTATTAGGCTCCAGTCTGCTCCTTTTTTCGCATTGTCATTAATTTTTATGTAAACATGGGCTCAAGTTAAGTATGTCCTTGGACAGTACTTCGACAAAAATTGCCCCAGGTAATTATGTGAAAACAACGTGCGAAATATATCTCCAATATTTAACGTATATAAAACGTTTTTGAAACGTTCATGTTTTGCAAAAATTAAATAATTTTGTCATATAAATAGAATGAGAAGGAGAAAAATCTTTAAACTTAAAATATTCCGAGAAGCTATATAAGATCTTTCTAAAATTTCGTAGCGGACTTAAAAAGACGTAAACTGAAAACCCGCTTGGTTTGCGTTACAAATGTTGTATATAAACCAATTCAAGACATACTTATGAAAATTAGCCCCCTTATCAATAAGATAAGGCAAAGGCATTTTTTAAGTCTGCCCTTTATTAAAAGGGCGGACATCTCTTTGTCCCTTTCTCGTAGGAGAAGGGGAATCCTGTGATGCGTGTGTGGTCGCACGGTCACTTTCCTTCAAACATGTCCTCGATGCATGTATGTGGTCGCATGGTCGAAAATCTCTCTGTCAACTTTAACAATGGCATTTTGGTGCAAATTTAAAAATCCTAATTAGGAGAAATAAATTTTATTACGGGATACAAAAGACTAAGTACAAAATAAAAAAGTTTTTTTTTTAAATTTCATACATGCAATCATGCAAAGTTTTGTTAAACCCTTACGCCATTTTGTAATGTAATCAACGGAAGTCACTCTTGTAGAGCAAAAGTTACCTCCCATTGGTACCCTTAAAAGATTTAAAATCTTATTAGGGTAGGTCACTTTCACAAGACTCATCTCCTTTTTTACCCATACTCTATTTGCAGTGTTATCAGGGGAGGTCACTGTAATCATCTCTTTTAGAAGCGACAGTTACCTTTACGCCATTTGCAATGTTTTCATGGGAGGTCACTCTAACCAACACATTTTTAGCGTAACAGTTACCTCCCTTTAGAACTTTAAAGCCATTTGTAATGTTATCAGGGGAGGTCACTTTTATTAACTCTTTTTTGAGCGCAATAAGTAACCTCCCTTTTGAACTTTTACGCCATTTGTAATGTAATCAGGGGAGGTCACCTAAATTTACTCTTTTTAGCGTAACAGTTACCTCCCTTTTGAACTCTTACGCCATTTGTAATGTTTTCAAGGGAGGTCACTTTAATCAACCCTTTTTTGAAGCGCAACATTTACCTCCCGTTAAACAGTTACGCCATTTGCAATTTTTACAGGGGAACTCATTCTAACAGACTATTTTTATATTGAACGCAACAGTAACCACCCTTTTGAACCTTTACGCCATTTACAATGCTTACAGAGGAGGCCACTCTATTTGACTATTTTTTAGCGCAACCGGTCACATCTCTTTTGAACCCTTTCGCCATTTACAATGTAAACAGGAGAGGTCATACTAACTGACTCGATTTGTGAAACTTTATACCAATTTGCAATGTTATCAGGGGAAGTCACTCTAACCGACTCGATTTGTAGCGCAACAGTCACCTTCCTGTGGAACCCTTACCCATTTGCAATAATATCACGGGAAGTCTTCGTTATTTCCAAAGGTGTTGATTCAGGAATTTCGTATCAACAAAACGTCGTCATTTATAAATTTTCAATTAAAATTTCGATTGGAACAACTTTAAGTAACTTAAAGCTGCATACCTCCAGATGAGCCAACATATTTCAAGAAATACAAACTTTAGAAAAATGTATTAAGATCTTAAGAAAAATAAACACATTCAATATCTAATTAATTATTTACATGTTATATGCGAATAATGACTGCTTTTGCAATATCAATCGCTATAATTCAACTGCGTTACTAACGCAGTAAGAGGTATATTTGCATATTTGACCTCTTTTTGTAATTAACATGGATTGTAAGTGACGATTGCAATGTGTAAATTACTTTCTCTGCTCACTTTACAGTATTTTACTTCTTAATACATTTTTATACTTTTCTAGAAAATTAGCATAAATTTGGAGGCATGCTGCTTTAAATGTTTTTCTTTGAGTTGAAACGACATTCAAAAAATAGAGATAAAAGAATCACTTGATGGTAAAAATAAACTGAGAGGACAAACTTGAATACAAAATAAATTGTTTTGTCCGTAGTTCTTCTTTTCTTTTAAAGGATTTACTTCAGATTTAAGATTTTGTTTCTATTAAAATATATTGTATTTGCCATATGATTTTAATATTTCAAAAATTTAAATTTAAAATTCAATACAAGGCTCAACATCATAATTCTTATGATTCTTTTTCTATGTTTCTCAAGATACGTAAATAATGTGTAAATATGTAAATAAACCAGTTTTAGTTCGGCCAAGTATCTATTTTAAAGATACTTCTTGTTTGTTATGTTACGTTGTTATTCAGTGTAATAGTAAATGCCTTGTCCACTGAAACAAATATACGGTAATAATATTTGTCCAAGCTTTCATAAAAAATTCTTCACTGTAACAGTCGATCATTTTGGCTTTAGTATTCTGATAAAAAAAAATATAATTAAGGAAGAAATCAGGTTAAGTACATCATAAAAAGGGCGTAGATTTTGCGTGAACACAGATTAAAGTAGTATTTTTAGTACTATATAATTAATGAGATACTTATTTCGCCAACAAGAAAAATGGTAGATTATTGTAAAACATAAATCAAGTTTATTTCTACATACATGTAAATTAAATAAGGTATTTGTAAACTATTGAACAATAAGACAAACAAACCATATTTTAAATTGACGCCAAAATCCTCTATAGATTTTCGATCTTCGGAGATCGTTCAACACGACATTATTGTTGTTTGTACATGGTTGTAGTATTTTTTAATCCCGACAGGATTCTTTCATGTGAGCAAGCTATCCAGCTAGCTACGGAACGTCGGTGGGTCTACTTGGATGCCAGTTCGTACATAAAATAATGCCGCATGACATTTTCTGTGTAAGTAAGACATAAAACCCAATAAATCAAACAAACAAAATTTAACCTTTTTCAACTTTGTAGGTTCCAGTATTCGTACTTAAATACTATGTAATAACCATTAGGATATGGTGATAGCCTTGAAGTCCTATCTATAATATGCCGGCTTCATGGACTTTCACTTCCAGTGCCGTCCATGGATAGGCTCAATCGAACAGTGCCGGAAATATTTCAATGTTGTTGCTTTGGGCCATATCTTTCTATTTGTTTGAAATATTGATTTAAGAATAATTTATACAAGGAGTTTCAGCACATGTGACATCTCTTGTAAAATCCATCAATCTCATTAATGAACAAGATAATTTTGATGTTATCGTATTTATATCCCACCAATCATCTTATTTATAACAGTATTATACTTACTAGTGCAAAGCAGCTTATACCTGTTTACATGGTTTATACTGAACCAACCGTTACGAAATAGAACTCTGCAAGTACACTTGTCATATCATGATATTACTTTTTAAAGACAATTCAGTCTGCAATTCTCAGCATTTTTGTATTCCTTGCTCACGAATGATCTATCTTTTTCAATATTCATATATACAACAAAGCTAAAAGTCAATAAGCAAAGACGCCAAAGTATAAAACACCCCCCCCCCCCCCAAAAAAAAAACAAAAACAAAAAACAACAACAAACAAACAAAAAAAAACAGCGACAAAACACAAACAACAACAACAAAAATAATATTACAAAAAAAAAGCTGATTGGCAAAGGAGTGAAACGAAAAAGAAGTCCTTTTTGCAGAAACAAAACTATCTTTGATCTTATAAATAGTAATTCACATTTTTTTTTTTGTCATTTCTTGCTGAGTCATAACATGATCTTCTGACCACTAGACGTCCTTTCCCAAACAACCATATCGAACCTTAGACATTAATCGAATAAGTAATCTCGGGTTTTATCACTCGGATTGATGTGTAAGAACAAGTATCCTATAAGTGCCTGATGAAAATTCTCCAAGATAAATATTGATAATGAAAATACGTGGAAAATAGTATTGCATTGTCTATAGATTCTATTTGTACATTGATTGTACTGGGTTTGATTGTATTGTTTTCGCTGCAAATTGTCATAGTATTACATTATTATTGTATTTCAGAAACATTTTCCAATGCGTTCAAAGTATGATTATCCCAACCGAAACGGATTGATTTACAGTATCATTGTTATAAGGTGATGTAATCAGAGGTTTCATGACATGTGATTCCGTTTACCATGTTAGTGCACGCAATAATTGAAAGAAATATTGTTACCATATTTTTACCATTTGAAGCGTGTTACATGAGGACACGGTATAAATACTTATGGGCATAAGTAAGTTGGTGTATGATACCCAACTATCATTCGTTGGTATCGACAAGCAATGTGCGCTCGGTTATACAGGATTATTTCCAGAAATTTCGACATGCTTTGTAACACCTCACTCTGGGGTCAAACGCACTTTGGGGTCCGACCCCAAAGTGCGTTAAACTTCGCACTGCACTTTGGGGTCAAACGCACTTTGGGGTCAAAATCGAGATATTGACCCCAAAGTGCGTTAATATGCTACATATCAACGCACTTTGGGTTCCAGCGGTCTGAAAGTGTCATCTAAGTCCTGCTTAAATACTGAGAACTGACTTATTTTCAATCTTCGACATTGAAATATTTGAGTCGGAGTTCAAGATGGCGGTCAATACTTTGATGATGCTTAAGTGATAAAAGTTTCATTAATTTTACCACTTAAAATATCCAACAATTGTGTTCATATAACACAATTACGGTGGCATAAAAGTGACATTTGCATTAATTCTTATTTAAGTTTTGCACACATATTTCTATCTATGTTTTGCATTTTTTTTCAGGTTTGCATTTGTATTTTTTTTTTAGTTTTTCGTACATTTATTATTTTATTTTTGTTTTTCGTACATATTTAAGCCAATCAAAACAGCCTTCACATCTCATAACAGCCCATAGTTGAGTATAAAACTAGCACAGTGGTTTGGTCACGTTTCGGCCCATTTTTGGAATCGGCCCAATCGTTTTCGGCCGGGCAAGTCTGGTTTCGGCCGACCCTTTTTTCGGCCCATTCTTTCAATCATATGTATTTAATATAATTATTGTTTTTTTAATTATTATCTACTATAAATAATTATTTTAGTGTCCATTTGGAAAGGGCTGTTGATTGGTGATCAGTTATTATTCCATGAATATGCATTACTCAACCCCACCCCCTGATAATAGCGGGGGGGGGGCATTGACTTTAAACCAAGCCACTGGTAAAATCTTCGCCCTGCGGAAAAAATTCAGATAATAACATTCCTGCCTTATGCCCCAGAACAGTGCAGACATCAGAACACGATTCTTATTTAACCCACACTCCCCCCGGGGCAAGGGAGGCGGTTATAAATGACTGGTGTATTACAATACTGCACAATGAAAGATCTAAATAGGTCCTTATACTCGACTGATAGGGAAAATATATATATACATGTATATAAATGTACATGTATATATCAGAGACATAGATAATATCTATGTCTCTGTATATATATACTAAAACGTGTTGTTATCGTTTTGATACCTCCAAAAATGAAAATGTTGGTATTTGCAAATGGCGTTTGCAAATGGGGTACTGTAATTTACAGATGGTGAAGTGATTGAAAATGGTGTTTTACAAATAGCGTAATTATCCAAACCTCTACTTGCAAATGGCATCTTGTAAAATTATGTACAAAAAAAAAGTAAAAAAAAAAACAAACAAAAATAAAATATGTACAAAAACCTCAAATAAAATATGTATGCAAAACTAAAATAAAAGATGTATGCAAAACTTAAAAAAAAGAATATGTATGCAAAACTTAAAAAGATTATGTATGCAAAACTAAAAAAGGAAAAATTCAAAACAAAAAAAAATAGATGACAAAAAAAAAAAAAAAAGTAAAAAAAAAAAAAAAAAAAAAGTATAAAAAAAACAAAAACAAAAAAAAAACAACCGTTCGCCAGGGAAATCTTACATACTTCTTTAGAAAGATGAATTGTATAATGTTAAAATAATGGTATCAGAGAAATGTAAGATGCTTGTTACCTGAATAAAGTAGCGATAAATGTGAAATTATTTGTCATAAAAGTAGTCAAAACAATGTAGTATTTGACTTCCAAATAAAGTACTTATCACTATAACTGTACTCATCATTGTCAAAAAGCAACATATGTAAAACGATGGTTCAGGTAATTGGCAAATGTGTATTTTTTGATAATATAAAAGAATATCAAAATAAAAAAGCTTAAGAAAAACAAATAAATGCATAATGGACCTTTAAAATGTAAGTTTTAACCCTCGGGGGTTCGAAACCCCACACTCCCCTCTATACCCCCAGTGAGAATTTTACAGTATTCTGAAGGTCGCTCATAATGTGCGACTACTTAAATAGCTAATATTTTAGTACTGCCTCTACGGACTACTACTTAAAGCCGCATCTTCACCTAGTCAAGTTTCTTATATGTCACATTTAGCTAAATGAATGGCTATTTTAACATATTATCAGTTATAAGTGTCATTGATAATGTGCAACTTGCTTCCTTTTGGTTATTTCACAATATTATACGAGTACATTCAAATAAATTTTCAAAATTTTTATGAAAATTAGCGTGAATCTGGAGGCGTGCTGCTTAAATAATTGATACAAATTCTTTATTTGGTGATTTATTTTGTGAAAGTTCTTCACATACTAATCAAGACCATTTTAATCCCTATTGATTCAGGGCACATGTTTGTGTCTATTTAATACCTTGATTTTTGTTTACCATTGGCTTTGACTACACTATATTATTTAAAACATAATGAATATAAATTTTCTCTGACCCCAAAGTGCGGTCGTTTGCTTGATGTTGAAAAATGCATATGTACCTGTTTAACGCACTTTGGGGTCGAAATTGGACCCCAAAGTGCGTAACGCACTATGGGGTCGGACCCCAAAGTGCGTTTGACTCCAAAGTGCGGTGTTACAATGCTTTAATGCATATTCAAGTGCAATGACATTTATCTTATTTTCAAGAGGGAGGAGGGTGGAGTATGCGTCAAAATTTTGCTGTTCACTCATTTTTATTTGCTCTAGAAAGACATCAATAAAAATCTCAGAAGGATCCTACCTACTAGCTATCCACTGCATCCCATTCTCCTCCAGTCGTACCGTGTCTGTCTTGAAAAACCAAAGTCGCTAAAATTTAAAAAAAAAACAAAAAACATACAAACACAAAACTACAAAAACAAAAATAAATGGGGAAAACAATCACTGGTACAAAAACAGGAAGTTTTGCATTAAACAAATCAACATTGTAATCAAGCTTATGATTGAATTGTCTCCGAAACATTCAATAAATTACATTATTGCATCCATGATGTATAGAATAAAAGAAATATGAAACCTATTTGTAACGACTGAAAAACATATTGACTAGTCTGTTACTATATATAATACAGTTATTCCATTTGGAGTCTGATATGTTATTATGCGCGTGAAAGGATCCTCAGCAAAGGTTTTGTAGATGTTTTGGCTTGTCATGAAACAGTAACAAACTTGTTTTGATTGAAAAACAATCCTATTGTTTATGATAACGATAATTAATGTTTTTAGTTATAAACAAATATAGATGAAACTTTTAAATTAATATTATTAGTACAATGTATTGAAGTTGTAGCATTGAGTGACCAGTAGATGAACTTTCACACACCTTTCTTAATATTAAATCAACTTGTTTTTCAACGTTTACTTTATATTGTCATCTTAACATTAGCCTAATGAAAATTATACCATATCTTCAAGATCAAAGATTCTTTGAGAAAAAAATACTCGTGACATTTATTTGGCTTCATTATAAAGATGTTTTATAGATATTGAATGGCTTTGCAATGGTGTCATCTATCACACAGTTAAGCAATGTCAACAACAAAACTATATTGACAATATTTCATTGAATCTGTCATCAACCTTATACTAATTTAACTGAATTATTGACTTTGAACCTTTGTTCTTTAACAGGAAATGATGGTTTATATATTCAATTTGTATAAAACGTTTTGAAAAAAAATGTTAAATTAGTATGTGCCTTTATTATAAACATATTCCAACTCTAAAAATTCCATGTAACCATAGAAGTAATCTCTAATGTATTTCCAGAGATCGATTTGTAGTAACAAGTTTTCTTCAATTACTATAGTAGAAATTTGCCTAATAAAACAATAAGTAATATTCCTATGGCTCGAACGTAAAAAACGTATATGATCGGCTATCAAATATCACTGTGTCTTTTCTCCCTTTGTCAGCCTGTGTAATGAATGACATAGACTTAATTAGAAGGATTTCAAAATGATTAAATTTGATCGGAATTTGCTCATATGACTGATATAACAAAAGATCTAAAATTGGATTTTTGTGAAATGACCCGCTGGTAGGCTTTACATATTTATTATGTGAATTATTTGAAAGAAAAAGTCAATAATCGAGCATAACATACTAGTATAGTAACAATATTATATAAATTGTGGCTAACATTGTTCGATTTTAATCCTTCAGCAATTTCGTAAAAAAGCCATATTTCCAAGCCCACAATGACTTACAACATAACCTCAAGTGGCAGCATGGCATAGACGTTTTTAGCCAGGATTAGTGTGCTAGATTCAACATTCTACACATCGTTTTTGTAGAATATGTGCCATTTTCCAGATGCCTTTGTGGCAATCACATTTCGTTGACGAGAAGCAGTAACTTAGAGGTTCATCTACTTGGCAATATAAGGCACATGTCGCGAGAATAATAACAATAACCGTTACGTTAGATATTTGCTTGGCAAATGACTGCTAGTATATTAATTTTCGTGGGCCGTGCTTTTTCAAGATTTTTTGTCTTTTCCTTGTAAAAGTGATAAGAAGCGCAGATATTTTTTTATCAATAAAGTTTTTATGTACTATACTTGTTTAACACCGGATCCTTTGAAACTATTTTGACATTGAATATTAAGATTGAAATCAAAAATCTTAAATCTTTATTATATGCGAAACACGCGAACGAGTTCATCATCATCCTTGAATACGTGTTAATGTAATGCTAATAGCACACAACGTTGAAAAGTTACAACATGTGTTTCAATTCCAACTGACAAATCTGACATGCGGAAAAAGGCATTGTACAAAAATGATAATAGCTTAGTCCTGAACTACTGTGTGAATGATCTGAGTTTAAATAGACGTTTGGCATTATACAAAGACGAAGATGTCCGTGATTTATAGCATTGTTCCAATACACTTATGAGAGATGTAAAACAATTCTTCTTCGTTTCTTCATTTTTAATCAACTGTACTGCTTTGTTTTTCACGGTTATAATAAAGTATTGTCTAATGCATATAAGCATATAATAATAATTTTATGAAGCCATCCGTCAAAGATTAAATTCATATCGTTGTACAACATGTAAGATTATGACAGCATGAAGAAAGTACCACTGAATATGAAATTAATTGCCATAAATGTAGCAAAATGTAAACAAGTTAGTGACTAATACCGAATACCAAATCATTTTCTAACTGCCAGCAAATCAACAGAAGATATAGATAGTTTCCAGAAAGAGGCCCATGCCAAACTTTAATAAATTATCAATAAAAACTTCTGTGAAATAAAAACAAAGGCATTTCTATCATTTCTATGACATAATTGGCCAATAAAAACAGTCCGTTAACATATCAGATTCTGCCTTCATTTGTTGTCTATCCTTTGGAAATGATTATGATGGTTTAACAGACAATAAGCCTCCTTTTAGTATAAAGCTACTGGGACTTTATAATAACAAAGGTTTATATCATTCACCAATATAGCATTAGAATTACTGCCAGTCATAGACATAAAAATATGGTAATTTGCTTAGGGATATGCATGCAGTCTTTTGTCATATAAAGAACACTTAATGCTTCATCACAATTTTGCTTCTGTTAAGCTCACAATGTTATGTGATGTTTTATTTCATATCATAGATAAAATACTAATTATCTAGAGAAGTGTGCAGTGTCTTTGATAACTATATGAACACATGTTCCCGTTATGTTTGTCAAACAAATCAATGCCGTTGAAGATAGTTAATCACACGGATATGAAACTATTGATGTAATTTCTCTTAATACCATTTCTCTGACTTTTATTATGTCTATCAAAAGATTAAATGCATTGTTAGTTACTACAAACACATTTCTATCTTTCTATGTAGCAAGTAATAATCATGCCGCTCTCCAATAAATATAGCAAAACAACATTTTTTCTGGTTGGTTGGTTTTTAATTCGCACCAACACAGAAGAGGTCATATATGACGACTTTCCATCATAACTAGGGGATAAAAATTTCAAAATCACTTATATCCACTAAATCATAACATAATAGTTGTATGTAGCAAATAATAATCATTCTTCTCTCCAATATATATAGCAAAATCACATTTGTTTTGGTTGGTTGGGGTTTAAGTGGCACCAGCACAGTAGAGATTATACGTAGATGACGAGTTTCCATCATAACTACTGAAGAAAAATTCTCAAAGTCACTTATATCCACTTAATCATAACATTATAAGTATAATTGCACATCCGCCTTAATGACATAGAGAAATATCTTGTTTTTAATTATAGAGACATTCCTTCCTTAGGTTTGGTGGCGGCTGTAAAAAGTCTCCCCGTACATTTAATCAATGATGTTATATTTTCGATCCTTGAAGATCGTTCAGCACGACATTATTGTTGTGCTTGTGGTATTTTTAGTTTCAACTTTTCGGCATTTTCTAGTTGGGTGGTTCTAATATTCCAACTTGAATAATGTTGAATCCTTTAGGATATGTTGCCTGCTTTTTAAATTTGTCTTTTGACGTCTTATCTGTGATACGCAGGATCCCCTTTCAAAATTCCATTTTATTGAGTTCCGCCCGTTGTTTTCTCCTTTAGGGCACACGCTTTTTATTACCATACGCCGCTTTTCATGGAATGGCACGGAAGTGTCACATTGAAGGTTCCATGATAACCGCCGTATGAACACATCTACGGATGTTTCTAAATTCAAAATTTTACTATTTCACGTTTAAATGTTGAATTCTGCTTAAGCCGGTGCTAGGGGGCGTGGACGGTAACTTGAACAGGCTCAATCAAACCGAGCCTGAAACATTTTCAATTTTGCTGTGTTGGGCTTTCTTTAGGGATTCTGTATTTATCTATTTGATAACACTGTTTGTATAAAACAATCGGTTATCTCCGCAAATTGTTGGGTAAATTTAGTTAGTAAAGCGTTTAAAAAATGGTTATATGGTTTTCGATTTTTTTTTGGCTTTGTTTTCAGTTGACACTTGAAAAGGTCGATTTTTAAAAAAAACTAGGCGTGTCGAATTACATTATGCTTATATTTTGAGATGTGTCATTTCCATATCATTTCTAATTATATTTGATATCTATGCATATATGTTGTTCTAGACAGCTTTGACTGACATGCATATAAATATTGTTGAAGGTAATTAATGATAAGAATTTGTTACTGTCATACTGTTTGAAGAACTGCAATTAATGTCTGAAAATTATGTCTACATATTCTCATTAAGCTTACTCAATGTTTTGAAATATGGAAGAACTTTCATCCTCTGTCCCTGCGTTATTGTAAGTGGCGACTAGATGTTTCTGAATTACTGGGGCCTATGTATCTCTTGATAGATCTATAGATCCTTGAAGATCGTTCAGCTCGACATTATTGTTTTGTGTGTGTGTTTGTGGTATTTTTAATTCTTTCTATTTGACCATTTTTTTGGTAATAACAGTATTGGTTTTTAAATTCTAATCACATTTAGGATAAGGTGATTGTTTTTATCTTTTGAAGACTGTGATATGGAGGCTTCATGAAATTGCACTTCCAGTACCGTCCATTGACAGGCTCAATCAAACCGAGCATGCAACATCTCAATTTTGTTGTTTTGAGCGTTCTTTATGAACTCTGTTTTTCTCTATTTGTGTTAAATAACGATTTCAAGACTATTTATTCAAGTAGTGTAAGTACATGTGACATCCCTTGTAAAATCCTTCAATCCCATTAATGAACAAGATAATTTAGATGTTATCGTATTTATAGCACACCAATCTCCTTATTTATTATCCTTACTAGCGCAAAGCAGCTTATGCATGTTTATACTGATTTATACCGTTACGAACTAGAAATTTGCTAGTACAATATGGAATAGTCATAAGCAATGATTTATAGAAATGGTTTGTTTAAAATATTACTTTTAAAGATAATTTAGCCTGCAATTATCAGCTTTTTGTATTCCTAGCTCACGAATGATCTATCCTTTGCCAGATTCATATTTACAACAAAGCTAAATGTCAACCAGCAAAAACGCAAAAAAGCGCAAACAACGCAAAATAACACAAACAAGCACAAGTGTCAAAGAACTGGATATGAAAAATAAGTTTTTTTGTGTTTTTTTTTAGAAACAAAAACTATTATTGATCTTATTTACAGTAATTTACAATTTTTTCAGTTCTTGCTGAGTAATACCATCATCTTTTGACCACTAGACGTCCTTTCCAAACAACCATATCGAGCACTAGACATTAATCAAATAAGTAATCTCGGATAATATCACTTGGATCGATGTGTAAGAACAAGTATCCTATAAACTCCTGATGAAATTTCTCCAGGATAAATATTGATAATGAAAATAGTATCGCTTTGTCTATATAGATTCTATTTGTACACTGATTGTACAGGATTTGATTTGATAACTATTTTTCTTTGCACATTATCATTGTAATATATTATTATTGTATAACAGAGATATTTTCCAATACCTTCAAAGTCTGATTAGCTAAAGCGGAACGGATTGATTTTCAGTATCTTTGTTATAATGTGATGTAATCAGAGGTTCCATGACATGTGATTTCATTTACCTTGTTAGTGCACGCAATATAAGGAAGGAGGTATTGTTAAGACATTATTACCGAGGGGAACGTGTTACAAGAGAACACGGAATAAAAACTGACGGGCAAGTTGCGGTATGCTACACAACTATCATTCATTGGTATCGATAAACAAGGTGCATAACAGGATTTTTTCCAGAAATTTCGACAACGGTATTGCATATTCTAAAGAACAATGCCTTTTTTCATGTTTTCAAGAGGTGGTTATGAGTCAATATTTTGCAGATATTCTCTTGTTTTTATTTCTCTAAAAGGTCGTTAGTAAAAATCTCAGATGGGTCTTATATACTAGCCATTCCTACCTGCCCCCTCTTGCACCGCGTCTGTCTTGAAAAAACAAAGGCAAAAAAACATACACACACAAAACCACAAAAACAAAACAATAAAAAAATTAGGAAAAACAATCACTGATACAAAAACAGGAAGATTTGCATTAACCAAATTCCCAATGTAACCAATTTTATGATTAAATTGTCTCCGTAACATCCAATAAATTACATTATTACATTCATGATGTATAGAATAAAAGACATATGAAACCTATTTGTAACGACTGAAAAACATATTGACCAGTTTGCTTCTATATATAACACAGTTATCTATTTTGGAGTCTGATATGTTATTATGCGCGTAAAAGGATCATCAGCAAAGGTTTTATGGATGTGTTTGGGTTGGCATGAAACAGTAACCAAAATTGTTTTGATTGACAAATAATCCTTTTTTATGATAACGATAATTAATGTTCTTAGTTATAAACAAATATAGATGAAACTTTTAAATTAATATTGTTAGTACGATTATTTAAGTTTTATCATTGGATGACCAGTAGAAGAACCTACACATACCTTTCTAAATAATAAATCAACTTGTTTTCTACGTATGTTTTATATTGTCATCTTTACATTAGCTTAAAGGGATACTCAGGCAAAATAATGACAAAAAAAAATAAAAATTATCTTCTGTACTCAAATCACCCTAAAATGACATTTCTTAAAGTCCCAGCATGAATTTCTGTATAAATTCTATATATTTTGGGTTTGAAGCTTGAAAATAACTATATATGTTGAACGAAATTTAGACGCCAACAGAATCCCCGAATAGTTAAAAAAACAAGTCATGTGATTTGAACAAACCCTGGAAGTTACAATAACAGGTATTGTGGATATTGTATGATTGAAATAAGTCTAAGTAATTGATTTGACATGTTCTTTAACGTTTCCAGAGTACACAGTGACAACTATTGTGAAATCTTAGTGCTCTAACCTGACCCACGCGGGTCAAGTTAGGAAAAGACCATTTTATTCTTTACATGGAGCAAAGTTTTGTTCCTTTGACTGTTTAGTGTATTTATTTTGAGGACATTTACAGAATAAATAATGAAAAATTCAAAACTAAGAAATGAAAATTTTGCCTGTGTCTCCCTTTAATGAAAAATGTACGATATGTCTAAGATCAAAGATTCTTTAAAAAAAAAAAACTCTCGTGGCATTTATTTGGCTTCATTATGAAGATGTATTGGCAATGGTGTTATTTATCACACAGTTAGGCAATGTCAACAACCAAACTATATGGAAAATATTTCATTGAATTCCTATCAACCGTATACTAATTTAACTGCTTTATTGGACTTTGAACTTTTATCTTTAAAAGAAAATGACAGTTTATATATTGTATAAAATATTTCGAAAAAGTTATTATAAACATATTTCAATATCCTGAGTATGACATTTCAAAAATATAATGAAGGCAAAGATCCATAATGTTAATATTGTAAACAAACAGGTTCATGCATCAGAGTATAATGTAGAACAATCCTCCATTTATTAAAAAAAAATAGGTGAGTTTATCAGGGAACTCTTTTTGGGTGTATTTTAAGTCTTGACATAACTTGCTTTGGTTTTCACAGTTAATGGCATACTTTGGTTATTATAGTTCATGTCATGTTTTGGGTATCGGTCTTTAATGGTATATTTTTGTAGTTACATTTTAGGACATGCTTTAATTTACATTCTATGACTTGATTTGGTATTGTTATCAATATTTCATTGCATGTTTTGTGATTTGGTATTGTTATCAATATTTCATTGCATGTTTTGGTATCAACAGTTCGTGGCATACTTTGGTAAAACAGTTCTTGATATGTTTTAGTATTTACATTTTATGACATGCTTTGGTGTCCACATTTCAAGGCATTATTCCTATGAACATTCCATGACATGTTTTTGTATAACAACCAGTTCATGCAGTTAATGGTTTTTTTTTTTAGAAAACAAGTTTTGATAACGTAAACATGGACTTACGTTTATAAATCATGTAAAAACAAGAATTCATGGAATATATATATTTTGGTTAAGAGTCAGTTTCCCAATACGAGCAAATCTACAAATACATCCCAATAAAAGAAGGGGATACAAAAATATTGCTCATCCCCAAAACCTATAAAGGGTGATAAAGGGACCGTTCCATGTTTTGTGTTGTCAATGACAAACATCCCCTGGTAATCATACAAACATCAAAACCAAACCCACTGTCAAAACTTTAGAATCAAGAATCTGTCGAAGAAATTTGCATCCATAAGAAATCATATATCAAGTAATATGAAAAACATTTTATAAAAAAGAACTTGCCAGAAACTTCTGTTTAGACGACCGAATAATAATGTTAATGTGAAATAATTCATTTTGTTCATTTACATTTTCGTTAAAAGTGATATATCAGTAAATTCATTTTAACAAAAAGGAGCAAAATTCACTATTCCCGATGATAATAGATCTCTTCAATGCATCGTCCTGCCAAAAACCTATTACCAACTCTAATTATTTCATGAAACCATAGAAGTAATCTCTAATGTATTTCCACAGATTGATTTGTAGTTACAAGTTTTCTACAACTTCTATAGTAGAAATTTGCCTAATAAAACAATAAGTAATAAAGAAAACGGATACGATCCGCTATTTTTGGTCGGAATTTGCTCGTATGACTAAAATTTGCAGCACATTTCAATAGTTGAAATTACTACCGTTTTGTTAGGAAACTATCTATTTGGTTGGCAGATTTATCTTGCCGGTTTTCCTGGATAGTTAATCAGTAATTACCAATCTCTCCGCAAGTGACTGACTTCTTATCCCACATGATATCTGAATCAGTGGTGAGAGACAAATGACTATTAGACACAATGTCCGAGATTTATTGTCGCGGAGAAATTTCGATTCCCCAGAGAAATAGGGAACCAAGAAACAAAAAATCTAAAATTGGCTTTTTGTGAAATGACCCGCTGGTAGGCTTTACATATTTCTTATGTTAATTATTTGAAAGAAAAAGTCAATAATCTAGCATAACATACTAGTATAGTAACAATAACATATAAATTGTGGCTAACATTGTTCGATTTTAATCCTTCAGCAATTTCGTTAAAAAGCCATATTTCCAAGCCCACAATGACTTACAACTTGACCTCAAGTGACAGCATGGCATAGACGTTTTTAGCCAGGATTAGTGTGCTAGATGCAACATTCTACACATCTTTTTTGTAGAATATGTGCCATTTTCCAGATGCCTTTATGGCAATCACATTTCGTTGACGAGAAGCATTAACTTAGAGGTTCATCTACTAGGCAATATAAGGCACATGTCGCCAGAATAATAACAATAACCGTTACGTCAGATATCTGCTTGGCAAATGACTGCTAGTATATTAATTTTCGTGGGCCGTGCTTTTTCAAGATATTTTGTCTTTTCCTTGTAAAAGTGATAAGAAGCGCAGATATATTTTTATCAATAAAGTTTTTATGTACTATACTTGTTAAACACTGGATCCTTTGAAAATATTTTGACATTGTATATTAAGATTAAAATCAAAGATCTTAAATCTTTATTATATGCGAAACACGCGAACGAGTTCATCATCACCCTTGTATACTTGTTAATGTAATGGTAATTAGTTCGAAGGCTGTGTACCAACCAGTGTTTTCCTATCGGAGTCAAAAAGTCTGTTCGTTTGTTATTGTGAAGAAATATTTTTTGCTATAGTTTTTTAAGTGTTTAAGTTTAATGTTATAATCTCGTATGTTGCATAAGCTCTATTACAGTATCAATTAAGTGGATGCCACTTGCTGAACAGACGACAAATGTCTTGTAAATTGTTATGTCCACCAAAGTTCAAATCAAACAGTGCGTTTTAATTCAAACTTTATTTTTGTTTTGCAGCAAAATGATGTTACTTAATGTATACGCTTCCTAAATTTCCAACAGTACCTTTTCTGAGCCACATGTTTATCACTTTTATTTGATTATTCGGGCTTTATTTTTTGCAAAACCTTTAATTATAATAACAACTTTTACTGTTGTATATATTTATACTGTAAAGAGTACTAGAAAATAAGTTACATTGAGCATCATCGTCAATTGTTAAATCCATCTTATCAATATTTCACAAAAATAGTAATTCATCTTATCAATAACACATTTTTTTCACATCGATCTTTCAACATGACAACTCCTTAATGGTATTTAGCACACAACGTTGAAAAGTTACAACATGTGTTTCAATTCCAACTGACAAATCTGACATGCGGAAAAAAGGCATTGTACAAAAATGATAATAGCTTAGTCCTGAACTACTGTGTGAATGATCTGAGTTTACATAGACGTTTGGCATTATACAAAGACGAAGATGTCCGTGATTTATAGCATTGCTCCAATACACTTATGAGAGATGTAAAACCATTAATTCTTCGTTTTTTCATTTTTAATCAACTGTACTGCTTTGTTTTTCACGTTTATAATAAAGTATTGTCTAATGCATATAAGCATATAATAATCATTTAATGAAGACATCCGTCAAAGATGAGTTTCATAACATTGTTCAACATGTAAGGTGGTGATAACCTGAGGAAAGTACCACAATTGCCATAAATGTAGCAAAATGTAAACAAGTTATTGACTAATACCGAATACCAAATCATTTTCTAACTGCCAGCAAATCAACAGAACATATAGATAGTTTCCAGAAAGAGAGAGGCCCATGCTAAACTTTAATAAATTATCAATAAAAACTTCTGTGAAATAAAAACAAAGGCATTTCTATCATTTCTATGACATAATTGACCAATAAAAACAGTCCGTTAACATATCAGATTCTGCCTTCATTTGTTGTCTATCCTTTGGAAATGATTATGATAGTTTAACAGACAATAAGCCTCCTGCTACTTGGACTTTATAATAACAAAGGTTTATATCATTCACCAATATAGCATTAGAATTACTGCCAGTCATAGACATAAAAATATGGTAAGTTGCCTAGGGATATGCATGCAGTCTTTTGTCATATATAGAACACTTAATGCTTCATCACAACTTTGCTTCTGTTAAACTCACAATGTTATGGGATGTTTTATTTCATATCATAGATAAAATACTAATTATATAGAGAAGTGTGCAGTGTCTTTGATAACTATATGAACACATGTTCCCGTTATGTTTGTCAAACAAATCAATGCCGTTGAAGATAGTTAATCACACG
>NW_026862942.1:0-74812 GCF_026571515.1 Ruditapes philippinarum
CTTTTTTTACCGCTCAAAACTTGTAGTCTTGACAGGATCTAAGTACATTTTATTACCTTTTACTTCTGTAAAATGATATTATTTTTGATCTTAGAACTTTAAAACAAACTATAATTACAGTGTTTTATCAGCACCAAGCAATGTAAACTAAACAAATATGATCTAATGTAGTCAACAAATATGGGAGAATCAAAATTGTTATAACAATATTACGGAAAATAAAGTTGTATTAAAAAAATATGTTTTTTGCGTTTTTCTCGAAATCTTGAAAATGGCAGTTATTACCTTTTACCTTTGAACCCTCGATATTTGCTATAAATACGAGGCGTATTATTTTGATCCACGGACAGCATTCCTTATTCAAATGTGCAAACAAAACTTTAAAGCCTCCCGATTATAACTGTGTGAAAATTGTATGCATTTGTTAAATGATATTAACGCTATTAAATTTCAAAAGTGTATCAGATATAATGAATCAACCTGAACATTTTAAATATGTAAAAAGGGTATTTTTGGTAGTTTCCAAATAAATACACATTTGCCATATAGTTGTACTATCTTTGCTTCTTTTGATCTGTTGGCAATTAATGTGAATAAGTATTTTGTATGGAAGTCAAAATACTACATTATTTACCTTATTTACATTTTGCAACCTTTCGACACATAACTGCACTTTCAGCACTATTTTTCTCAACTGTTAATTATCAAACGTGCTCCAAATTCATTATCTAAACATAAATTAAGCACATGTTTGACATTATAAACTAAGAATTTAATAAATACGGATTTCTATGGCATAATGTGCAATGAGTTATTAAGAGAAATCATAATAGTTACATAGTATATATATTATATTTACCATATCAGCATATAATTCCGCATATATAACTAAAACAATCACAAATACCTTACATAACGGCCGAAGAAAAGTACAAATAATTAATAACAATAATTATTTATGATGTCGATTTTTGAGTAATTTACTATATAAAACAAAATCAACATTTATCGGTTGAAAAATGTCTTAGACAAATGTGATTCCTTCCACAATATTCTACAAACATAAATAAAACATTAGGATATTTGAATTATCCTTGTAAAATCTTAATCATTTGCATAGCAGCCAAACTAATTTGCCTTTAAAAAGTGTGATAAGGAAATTGGCGCGTGCATTAATGCATACAATTATGCAAATTACTAAGACTTTGCCAGGAATTGCAACTTTTTGGAAGCTTACAAATGCACTACATTGTCACACATGTTTAGGCCATTTTATTCTTAAAATGACATTATGCACATTTTTCACCATCAAAATGAGATCGAATAGTACGAGTAATACATTTCAAAAGATATAATGATGATTGACAAATACAAGTAATTGATCATGAAAATGTGTATTATACTAGTATATAAAAATGTACTTAAATTGTAAAAAGTCACAAAGTCACACACTTTTTTAAGAATTGTTCTATAGCAATGTCAGTTGTTCACGTGGATTATTGATTACTTTTTTCATATTAAATATATTATATTAAATATGAACATGATTATGGCAAAATACGCACTCATATGTTTTTTAACTCTTCACTGACCATTTGCACCTGAATTGGCATAATGTCACTTTAAATAAGTTCCATTTAAGCAGGTGTAAAGGCGCCTGGACGGTAGCTGACTTTTATTGCTGTCGTTCCTACACAGGTCCAATAAACCAAGCCCGAAATATTTTCAGTTTCTATTTTATTTTATTTTTTCCCTTTGGTGGAAAAATATGACCTCCCGCTGTTTGGTAAATAATGGTATCATAACAATGCCTCAGGAACTTAGGTCATTTATTTAACCCTTTATTAAAATGAACTTAATTGAAAAAATAAACAATATATAGAAAAGCAAAAGCGTTACAAGACCTTTATAATGTATAAGTATATGAACTGTTGATATTATGTTTTTTTATATATCTTTGCAACATGTATGTACAATCCATTGTGTCTTCTTAGATATGTAAATGCTGTTGTTTTTATTTTTAGAATTTTTATGAAAGTTTAGCTCGGATACAGGTTTAAAGGAGATCGATGCATTAGCAATAAGTCAAAGTTTTTCGTTTTCTAAGAGAACTGATTGGCTTTTGAATATTAAAGGAGTATCATCAAGAATTAGTCACAAATTTGCAATCATTGTTAAAATATGATTTCTATGACTGAATTACAGAATGTCGCGAGGAAAATATTTTGTATGTACATATAATGCATGTACTTTAGATAATTAAATGGACTTTCATGTATCGTTGAAAATATGATTCAATACATCATCGAAACTAATAAATAATAAAGATCCTGTTTAAAAACAAGACATGAAATAGCAACACATTTTTTAAAGAAATCCTTCCCGGTATATACAAGTTTACATGAAAGTTAGATGAAAAGGGCGTTCGATGCCGAGTGTTAGGGGTCGTTGTTGGTTTAAATACCACCAGAGACATTTAATTGTTTAATCTGAGGTAGCTAGGTTTACGGAACGTCAATTATTCTACACAGGAGCCCGATCGTACATTGAATACTGCACGAAAGAGCTTATGATGCCTTCCTCTCAAAGTATAAATTCAAAAGTGTCAGAAGGCAATTGCCGTGTCTTTGTGACTTTAAAACCCAACTAAACAGGTAAGGTAAAAAATATGTACTTGCTTCGGCATTTATTTTGTTATTCAGGGTCAGACTTTTTATGAGAAAGTCTTTACAATCATAATTTCAAACTGGATAACGTAAATGATAACACACTTATCTTCATTGGTGGGAGATTGTAATTACGTTCGTTATGGCAAATCAAATTTGTCTAGCCATAAATTGAGACGGAAATCTAGTATTAAATCCAAATTGGTGTGTAGATACTGCATATAAATTGTAAATGACATATTGTATTATCAAATGTTGCAAAATTTAACGCAAGTTTAGCCTATTTGAGAGGAAAAAAAACGCATATCTTTATTGTTAATTTAATATGTTTTTCAGCGGCACGTTTGAAACAAAATAATTTTACTGAAAATAGGCAAATAATAAGAAGTAGTAGTACAATGGAAACAAATGAGAAAGGCTTTCAATTGTTGTGATTATTTAAAATGCCACTGTTATTTTCAAATCATTTGTCTCACTATGCGTATCATTTCTAAAATGAAAGTAAAATATCCAATAACAGAAAGAATGATCTACTATATCAAAGCTTTCAAAAAGACCTGATTAATGTAAAAAATGTTTAACAAAGATGCACACTTTTGGAATACTAGTCACATTCCAGAAATACAAAACAAGGTACACTGAACAGGCTACTGGTGCATTTGTGATATTTATTATCATTCAAATCTTAAAAATGTAAAATGTTGACATTTTTATTCATGACTATAGCATCGACATTGTTTATAGTTTTGAAAGTCCCTTCCATTATCAAATTATTTTATATTATACAACATTTGCTATTCAATATCATAAATTACTCGTGGATCATTTGCTATAAATTATTAAACAATAAATTTGCAAAGTAAATGAAAAAAATTGATAAAATATGGAATACCATCGCCACAAAAGTATCAATACTTTACAAAGGCTCACTTAGATTCGTAATTGGCTATGGTTTGCGACTTATTATTAATGACAATGTTGCTATGGTAACACAACAGTATTGCTACCATCAATATAATGAACTGATTATATACATCAGCTGGCTTTTCGAGCAGTAATTATATCCATCACCAGTAAAGTATAACATTGACCATTTGACACATTCGATGGTCAATGAACTATATCCTTATCAAACATATTGAAGTTATACGCCGACAAACTAACTTACTTACTTGTTACAGGAGGTTCAGTATTTAAGAACTATAATTCTACCTTGCTGAATGTGGTGTTTAATTACACCCTTTTTACCTTATCATATTTGCCCGGAGAATAATTTCTTGATTACTCGTATCTATCAATAATATCTCATCATAACATTACATTATTATAGAGGCTAGTGAGAAAAAAATGCAGTGTTAAAGAAACATAACTCAACGTTACGTCGTCTTTTTCAATTATCTCCGCTATTATTAAGATTTTCGTGCTTGTCAGCAGAATAACTTAACTTGGAAAGTATCAAAGGACTTAGATTTAAAACTTAACATAGTGATAATAATTGCAGTGTCCAAGACCAATGATTCTTGTTCTCACATAAAAAATGTCTCAATGTCAATAGTTCGTTTCAAAGTTAAGATTATTAACAATCGGATTATCATAATATCTCGGCATTTCATAAGTTCACTAATGTTGTAAGTTGAAGATATATATGTTTTAGACATAATATTTCAACATACCGTGGATTATGTAAAACAACTGAGCATTGTATATCCATTTCACTTTTCATCAAATGATATAATCAGCTGTAGACATCGGAATAACTGCATAAACAATCTAAAACATTGGCTAATTTATGCCGACATTATGAAATTGTCTTGTAATAAAAATGATCTCTGGTAATTGCAAAGTGCATTGTTTAAGCGTTTAATACGAAAGCCTAATAGTGTCAAATGAAATAAAAAAAAAAAATGCAAAGGCGTCATAACGCGAATAAAGGCGTTATAACGCGAATCAAAAGGCGTAATAACGCGAATATAGGCGTTATAACGCGAATCAAAAGGCGTAATAACGCGAATAAAAGGCGTAATAACGCGAGTAAAGGCGTTATAACGCGAATTAAAAGGCGTAATAACGCCTTTATTTGCGTTATAACGCGAATCAAAAGGCGTTATTACGCAAATCAAAAAGCGTAATAACGCGAATAAAGGCGTAGCAACGCAAATAAAGGCGTTATAACGCGAATCAAAAGGCGTAATAACGCAAATAAAGGCGTTATAACGCGAATCAAAAGGCGTAATAACGCGAATAAAGGCGTAATAACGCAAATCAAAAGGCGTAGTAACGCGAATAAAGGCGTAGTAACGCGAACCAAAAGGCGTAAAAACGCCAATTAAAACGCATTATAATGCCAATTTAATACCATATTTATACTAATCAGATTGCCTAGTAACGCGAGAAAGGAAGACCAAAATTGATCTGAATTTATTGCTCAAGATTTAAACTCCTATAGAATAATACTATATACATTTACAATAACTATCATTCCATTTGCACAGGAATAATGCAAACTAGTTGTCATAAACTAATGAAGACTCTTTAATATTTGCCAATATAAGATGACTTGGTGACTTATAGGTCATAAAGTATTACCTCCTTCAAATAACAATCCTCCTATGAAGTTTGAATATTGTGGGCCAAAAAGAACTTAAGTTATGCTCCAGAAACCAAATTACTAACGGACGGACAGACGGACGGACGGACGGACGGACGTTCCAACATTTTGGGTTTAGGGGCTATTTTCTTTGTTATTTTCTTTGTTTTCTTAAGGGCTACTAGCCCATAAACCCTTTGATCACGGAATGAACCTATTGTACTCTTTTGTTCTCTTTACTATTATATAGCCCCTAAACCCAAAATGTTTGCTCGGACGGACGGACGCCAGGGGGTATAACATAATATGCCCGATATTCTTTCGAGCATATAATAAAACGCACATCTAGATCAATTCATTTAAATCAACATTGTTCTTCCTTGGAACCATACATTACTAGGCCACTGTTTGGAATTTATATGGTATTAAATTAGCGTTATAACGCCTTTTGTTTTGCGTTATTACGCCTTTTGGTTCGCGTTATTACGCCTTTTGATTCGCGTTATAACGCCTTTATTGGCGTTATAACGCCTTTTGATCCGCGTTATAATGCGAATAAAGGCGTTACTTCGTCTTTTGATTCGCGTTTTAACGCATTTATTCGCGTTATTACACCTTTTGATCCGCGTTATAACGCGAATAAAGGCGTTACTACGCCTTTTGATTCGCGTTATAACGCCTTTTTCGCGTTATTACGCCTTTTGATTCGCGTTATAACGCCTTTATTCGCGTTATTACGCCTTTTGATTCGCGTAATAACGCCTTTATTCGCGTTAAAACGCCTTTGCATTTTTATTTTTTTATTTCATTTGACACTATTAGGCTTTCGTAGTTTAACGATTTAAGCAAGGTATTTGATTTTTTATAGCCAAAGATCGTAATGTGTAGTAAATACTATGACGTCGTAGACATTCGTAAGATTATCTTGCTTGTAAATATGAATTAAAATATTGGTGTTTCAATCATATGTCATTATTGTCTTTTGCATGATATGTGCTTTATTAATTATACATGTACTTTGATTCGGCTTGTCGGCTTAATCTTCGTATTGTTTCATAATAGTTACATTATCATCTAAAGTTATATATAAAATTATTGTTACACAACGGGCCTCCATGCTACTATGTTTATTTCATTTAATAAGCTTTCTTTCCCTTTTTTTCCAAAAGGCACATATTTAACTTAACTTATTATATATAAATAACATGAGCCAATTATATCTTATATTAATATTTAACAGCATATCAAACATTGTTCGTGTATCATAGCTTTAAAATATGCATAACATGTTATGTGTTCCATGATCTATGACAAAAGGATTGTATTCCCATGTGTAATACAAACGGTAAAATTAATAAGAGACAATGCGTTCCCATTCTTGTATCAATATATCAATATTCTGTCCAGGAAGATTTAAATTTCTGCACTTGATTGAAAATTGCCATTAAGGTAATTAGAGTTTCGTTGTTTCAATTGTTTATTGCATTATTGGAAAGGTATATCGGCAATCTATTTGAATATTTGGTTGTTGTGGCTGCTTTGTTGGATTTTGTCCGAAGAAACTTGTATTTAAGAGACATTTCGTATTTTCATATCATAACATGGTAAATGTTGCTGTTAACACAAATATTTATTACATAAACACTCGCATCAGGACAAAATAAGTTGACATAATTGTGTTGAAAATGAAAGAACATAGTAACGTGGTCTTCAAAAATATAGATGCATGATCAAAGAAATTAAATACATGTAGCAAAAGCAACCACGTAGCAAGGTACTTGATATCTAAAACTCTACAGATACAAGAAAAGCGTAATATACGTGTAGTATATAAAACGTACCATAAGGAGCACAACAAGAGTATAGAAAATATTGAGTAACATGAACGGCTGATGCACGGATGATAGCACAGCATGCCCATAACCACAAAAGCGGGTAAACAGTGATAAAACCCGAGCATGGAAGCATGCATTTCAATATAAATAGTATACATGTACATATAGATGAATAATAATTAACCGCAGCATTTAGAATAACAAAAGGTTTTTTGGGGTTTTAAAACGGTTTAATACCAAGTATATTCTAATTGAACAGTATTAACACATTTGACAGACACAACCATATTTCGTAAAGCAATATTAGAAAATTACACATGTACTTTAGAATTGCAATATGACTTTGTGCAAAGTTTCAATTAACACTGAACCCCTGGTTTTCAATTAAATATACATGTACATTTCATAGAATGGTTTATAAGCGAGTAAAAAGGACAATTACATTTATTAGTAAATTTCTTGACCTTCAAGGTAAAATGCAAAGGCAAAAATAATGCCTGTCATATTACTGAACTGCTAAAAATAAAAATGTGATATAACTAAGCTAATCAGTCTCACAATCTAATGTCAGTATGATATAATATATCACTTTATTTCTTTCTTTTTATATATCAGAAAAGATTCATCATAATCGAGAAAAGATAAATATCAATTCCAAAATAATATCTCCCTCTAGAGTAATGAAAAATAGGAAGACATTGAAAATTGCAGGCTCTCTTTTATTACGTCTGTGTATTAGAGACAACGATGAAATATGAAGCATCTCTAAAGACATTTGCACCGGATTAAGCAGTGTTCAATATATGAGCCGTGTCACGACAAAACCAACATTATGGGTTTGCGACCAGCATGGATCCAGACCAGCCTGCGCTGCCGCGCAGTCTGATTAGCATCCATGCTGTTCGCTATCAGTTTCTCTACTTGTAATAGAGTTGGTAAGCGAACAGCATGGATCCTTATCAGACTGCGCGGATGCGCAGGCTGGTCTGGATCCATGCTGGTCACAAAACCATTATGTTGCTTTTGTCGTGACGCGGCTCATATAACGTTATAAGTACCAGACAAAATGGTAAGTTCTATAATGGTATACTTATAACAGAATAATAACAACAGCCATTGTATTTTCGTTACATCATCACATTACGTATGTTATTGACATCTAAACTTTCCATCTACCTTTTCGATGTGTGTAGATATAATTATGAATGATTTGTATTAGTTTATATGTTTATATTAACATCGTTTTTCGTTTCAGGTTATAAAAGGTTGTGACAAGGTCATCGGTAGAGTGTCGATCTTGTTTTCTACACCTTCTATTTATACGAAAGAATGGGGTTCACATAAACCACCTTATTTGACAAGCCAATGATAATTTGGACAATGGACCTATACGGTCATTGTTATTGTTTGTATCTGTTAAGCCACCAAGTTTTAACAGTCGCTTACTCCCTCACACGCAAGTATCATTTACTTACTTAACTTCTCTGTTACCACGTACAGATGCACTTATTCTGTAATATACATTGTTACATGTTTCATATTAATCAATCAACATGTTTATATTCAGAATTAAATACTTGTTTTGTAAGCTTCGTTATTTACGTATATTTCTTTATCATATGTATAATTCTAACAGAGCTGTCGTTTATTTACCCTTCAAAGTAACATCGAAATTCACTCCTTTTTTTCAAGTAATCTGTTGACATGTACATATATTTAGACTTACATTTTGAAATAAAGTTAAAGACATAAGCGCAATAAATAAAGTTTAAAACTATACATTCAAGAAAATATTTCACGTTTCATAAGATCTTAAGGTTATTAAATACCTCTAATCTAATACCGTCTATTTTTTATTGAACGTTATTTATTGACGTCAAATAAACATTACATGCATAACTTTAATTACATCAGGGAATTTATTTAAGCTTCCATGTCATTTAAACGATTTATAACCATGAGTTATCAATATGACACAACTTTTATTATGAGTACTGTTAACATATTTTATGTTCCAATGTGAATTTGTATACTATAGCTAACAACCATGATATTCATAAAATGTATTCCATAAAATGGTAAAAGCAGTATATACATATATAGAGTATTTATCAATTTTTGTCACCACTTTTTTGTCACTTTATTGAATATTGCTTACATAAGCTTGTAGATTATCTACTCGACACATTAAAGTAATACTTTTTATGGTGGAATTTGTTTAAATTTGTCTAGCGCTTTATAAATCACAATGCGGGAGGTATGTGCCACACACAATGAAGTAATGTTGTTGTTTTTTTTTCTTTGTTTTTTTTATTACAACGCGTGCTTACACTCTTTTACTTTGTCTCTATATAGTTGAATAAATAAGTGATGTTCTAGGTAACCATTGAGCTATAACTAATGTGTTTTTTATGAATCATTATCAATAAAACACTAAACTTGGAAAAACATGTGAGATACATAAGTTCAAAAGGCTAAAAGTTAAAACACATTAATATAATTGTTATCAGTAGAGTGAATTTTTTGTTTAAGAAATAACTGCTAGTCTTATAATGTGCTTAGATGAAAACACCACGATTTTAGACCTCGATTTTAAAGTCCCATTTTTAAGTCACGTTTGATAATAAGATATTTTTCATGGGAGTAGCAGTTGAACAAATCGCAAGTTTGACGATTTATAGCTTATCGTATTGCATAGAGGAAAAATTAACAATGCGCAAAATGATCAGGAGTGTTTCGCAAATATTAGTTTAAGTCATCGAACCATGGTCTCATGAACTTTTTTTATTGAACAATTTAACATTATCTTATTTGCCATTTCTTTCATTAGTTGATTGTTTATGTGTTTTCGACATGCTTCCTTAAACATGCAAGTGCATCATTCTGAAGTTTGATTATCTAATAATTCATCGCGTTGACAAATGTTAATAGGTGAACGTGTAGGCAATCTAAGATAAAAGTGTATACAATGATAAACTTATATAATGTTTATATCATTCATTTGCAGTTTCTCATTAAAGTATAATGTGCTATAACGAAATTTATATCCGTGTGTAAGAGTTAATATTAACTGATACTATCTGAATTGTTTCCTTTCTGTATGAGACATTTTATAGCAATTAAATTATTCCATAAGTTGAAAGTTGTTATTAAGCATATAATCAAACTCCTGATGTTATAAAACATAACAATAGTTATAATAAATTATATATAATTGACTAAAAGTAAATATATTTTCCCCGTATGAAATTTAGGATCATTGTTAATTATAATTACAAGAGCGTGTTCCGTCATTTATCTTAATTATGCCGTTTTAAGACCATCATTTAATTTTCAGTTATATGTATGCATTACTTGAGACAAAATTATATCATGTCCAAGACAAAACGCAGTTTTATTTAGGTGGGTCGTAACGTTGCTAAGGACAAGCTACTTCCTATATGTATAAATATGTTGTTTTATTTATATCATTAATCGGTGTAATATTAAATTTTATATAAACATAGAAAATGAAACAATCGTTATGAATCCTTACTACGTTTAAAATCTTTAAATGGTGCCGTGGCTTCTGGTGTATTTTAGGTGCACACTTTCATAGGAACTCTGGAATGGGTCTGCAGATTGTGGCTCATAGTCGATTACTATTTTTTTTTCAGAATTTTGTTCCCATTATCAATGTCAGCTAGCAGGTATTGTTGGGATATAACTTTCACAGATTAATATATTGTTTACTTGCCCATATCTCAATCAGTACAAAACTATACATCATTTTAGGGAAATTTTCAAAACATGTACTGATTGAATTGCAGACAGCGCCGACTTAATTTGGTCTGCACTGGCGATATGGGTAGATAGACGCTGGTTAAACACCTATCTAATTATAGAATAAAAATCATAAACAGAGGTGAAATAATACAGTGACACAGAGGTGAATTAATACAGTGACACAGAGGTGAAATAATACAATGACACAGAGGTGAAAAAATACAATGACACAGAGGTGAAATAATACAGTGGCACAGATGTGAAATAATACAATGACACAGAGGTGAAAAAATACAATGACACAGAGGTGAAATAATACAGTGGCACAGATGTGAAATAATACAATGACACAGAGGTGAAATAATACAGTGACACAGAGGTGAAATAATACAGTGGCACAGAGGTGAAATAATACAGTGACACAGAGGTGAAATAATACAGTGGAACAGAGGTGAAATAATACAGTGACACAGAGGTGAAATAATACAGTGGCATAGAGGTGAAATAATACAGTGACACAGAGGTAAAATAATACATTGGCATAGAGGTGAAATAATACAGTGGCATAGAGGTGAAATAATACAATGACACAGAGGTGAAATAATACAATGACACAGAGGTGAAATAATACAATGACACAGAGGTGAAAAAATACAATGACATAGAGGTGAAATAATACAGTGACACAGAGGTGAAATAATACAATGACACAGAGGTGAAATAATACAATGACACAGAGGTGAAAAAATACAATGACACAGAGGTGAAATAATACAGTGGCACAGATGTGAAATAATACAATGACACAGAGGTGAAATAATACAGTGACACAGAGGTGAAATAATACAGTGACACAGAGGTGAAATAATACAGTGGCACAGAGATGAAATAATACAGTGACATAGAGGTGAAATAATACAATGACACAGAGGTGAAATAATACAATGACACAGAGGTGAAAAAATACAATGACACAGAGGTGAAATAATACATTGACATAGAGGTGAAATAATACAGTGGCATAGAGGTGAAATAATACAGTGACACAGAGGTGAAATAATACAGTGACACAGACGTGAAATAATACAGTGACATAGAGGTGAAATAATACAGTGACATAGAGGTAAAATAATACAGTGACACAGAGGTGAAATAATACAGTGACTCAGAGGTGAAGTAATACAGTGACACAGAGGTGAAATAATACAGTGACACAGAGGTGAAATAATACAGTGGCACAGAGGTGAAATAATACAGTGGCACAGATGTGAAATAATACAGTAACACAGAGGTGAAATAATACAGTGACACAGAGGTGAAATAATACAGCGACACAGAGGTGAAATAATACAGTGGCACAGAGGTGAAATAATACAGTGTAGAGCATGGTTTTTTTCATTACCACTAGATGTTTACTCGTTTCCATAACATAGCTGACATAACATAATAACATAGCTGATATAACATAGCTGACATAACATAGCTGACATGATATTTTTCTTTTATTATTATAAAATGAATACAATTCTAGTAGGTTTATGCCACCATACATTAACCATAATACTCATGTATAATTTCAGAGGCCCTATGGCAGACAGGCAGGTGTACAAACCTACCGTATTACAATGTACAGTGAAATTATAAATTACTATTTCTTTGTACTTTTTCTAATATTGTTCGAATAGAATTTGGCTTCAAATTTGCGAAATACTTTGAGTAACTGGTCCCATGTTTGAAAAAATAAACACCACAGAAAGCATTGTACAAGTATAATGTTGAATAAAATAAAATATGAGTCAGGCCAAATGTCCTCGTACATCTTCACAAGTTTAAATGTAACAACAAATGGCCGGTATTGTTGCGTTTTTATGAACAATATAAAACATAATAAATGCATACACTTAATATTTCAGGTACATTTCATATAGAATATATAGCGCACAATAAAATGCTTTTTTTCTTTCTTTTCATCTAATGAAACTTAATTTTAATGAGACGGTTTTCAAACGTTTTTAAAACAGTGTTAAGTGTGTCCTTTGTTCCATACAATGCGGTAATAATTTATCTGACAACATTATTTATCAAATTATGAACACACACATTTTAATGTTAACTAAATGTGATGGTGTTGTTAAAATACACTTTACAATTCTATTTTCACAAAATTTAATCTGCAAGATGTTTTAATTTGTGCAAATGTTAAAAGAATATATCAATCTTAAGAAGATATCCTTTCATGTAACTCTGTAAATGTTACAATCATTTTTCTGACCGCTGACATTACCAAACGTCACTCATGCGCATACGGGGTCCAGATTATAGTCTTTCAAAGACTTTTGCTCAGTTTAATGAAATCAGTAGGACACCTTTTTGAGGGCGATAGAACGTGAGGATGAATATTTGTAATTCCCATTGTAACACCCTCAGTGAGATATTTATATAGTGTCAAACACAGGGTCTTGTTATTGTTATATTTCATTCAGTATTTCTTATATTCACTTACCATGAGTTCAATGGAAAATAATAGCCTAATAACACCCGCTAAGACTACATTTAAAGCGCTAAGTTAAGTTCAGAATTGTGAAAATTATCATGTCATTCAAATCAGTGACATTTTCCTGGAAAGGTCGCCTATAACTGGGACATATTAAGTAGTGGGATAATCAGATAAAATAGTCAATTTCAAACACTAAACTATACTAATTTCTGTTCTTAAAAGTTGTATGTATACTTATTTCTGTTTTAAAATAATGACCTGGACAAGACCTGACTTAATAGTGTTCCCAATTAACCTTAAATCTTTTATGAAAACTATTTATCTTCCCTAACTTAAAGGTTAAAACCAAATTTAAGACAATTATAATTGCACGTATGAGGTAGGAATATACCCGTTTGATTTTTTTAAACTTTTAAACGGATTTACCTACTATCAAACAGTTCCGGTAAAATATAAAAAAAATACGCCATTATCTATTCGGGTCGAGGATGTGATCCTATCCTTTTGTATAAAAATAACCGTAAACTCCGGTTCGGTTTGATCCCAAAGCGGTTCATGGGAACCAAATAAGATTTAAACACGGATATGAAATGCAAAAAAATACCGGATCAAATACAAACTTTTCATCTTGTAATTATTATCTGAATACAACTACAAGACTTCAGCAATAACAGAATACAAAACATGATATTTATTTCTCATTTTATTGTGGCTGAAACCGTTTATAATCCTGATAATAGGATAATTATTTCTTGCTTCATTGTTATTAGAAATAAAATACAAAAGTTAAAACAAAAACTGTATTGGATAATTTAGTTACATAATAATAACTATTAATAATAGCTTATTTCTTTACGGACGATAGCGGAATATAAAGTTAATTTGAAAAGAAAAAATATAGTGAACTGTATTTACAGTTTGTATCAAATTTAGAACTATTATCATTTAGAACTGATTTAGACATTCTGTTGTTACAATATACATTTTTGACAACATAAGCGTGCATTATTCTGCTACAGTTAATCACAGTATCGTCATTTTGCTCTACAAATTAATTTATATTACACAAACATATTAAAGGAACTCCGCTAAGAGTTTTGATATGGCAGAACTAGAAATATATTTGAGTTGTTTTTTTTACAATGTGATGTTGGCCTGTACCAAAACTGTGCGAGCAAAACATTTCAGACATTTGCATTTCTTCGTTTTTTCCAGGTTTACCCATTACGTTATATACACGCCTTTTTACGCCTTTTTCACCCCCCGCCCCCTTTTGTTGTCTCAAATGGTGAAAAAATGCCTTATTTAGGCCCCCAACACTTGTTTTTGTTTGAGAAATGTTGTTAAAAAATGACCTCTTTTTCGGCGCGGCCCCCCAACCAAAAGATACATCAGGGGGTTGCCAGAAGGGGGATGTGCCCCTTCTGTTTTTGGGGTGTTTGAAGGGGGCGGAGTCCCCCTCATCGCCAAGAAAATTTTAGACTTGTGAGAGGCTATAAATGACCCCAGATTGATCATAAGGTAACGTGTAACCAACGCTGAAAAGCATTTGACTCTATCTCAATCCATTGAGAAGTTGCAGCACTTTAAAATCAATTTTGACGCAAAAAAGTGATTTTTGGCAATTTTGAGATGTCCCCTCGTTGCCATGGTAACATAAAATTTAAGCCTGAGCATGTTGTTGCAAGGGCAATGGTCCAGTCAACATTTGTGCCAAGTTTGATTAGTGTTGAAGCAGTTTTTATAGCAATTTGAACTTGTAACGAAAGACTTTTCAATGAAAACAGCCATTCAATTCATTTCTGAATATTTGTGCGTAACGTACCCCAGTTGATCTATACAAGATTTTCATTTTTCTTCATTTCTTAACCTCATATGAGTTCTTTTAAACTGTAGAATTGTCAGACAGTGATATATATGGATGAGGATTTGGTCATCATCATGCGTAACTACTTACAAGGGGTAGCATTAAACTTACATTTGAAACATATTGTGGATATCTATTTTAAATGTATGGATTTATTGATGATTGATTCAAAGTTGTTATCAATGATTCAATGTTAAACATATTAATAGCATAAAGCGTGATATTGCAATAAATATTTGATACGTTTTTCTGATAAGCGATCATACAAACAGGATGTCGTGAAAGTTAGTTGGCATTTCTGAAGCAATGTTAATTTCAAGTTAATTGATTAAATTAATGCAACAAAACATTTATTTATCGGGATATCAAGATATAAACAAGTGATTTCTACATGTAGTTCATAATCCTTTCCAGTACATAGACGAGTTGACCTTTCCGTTATTAATTGATGTGATATACAAAGTGAGTTACATGTTTACAATCATCAAAAACGCATACATATAGAAGTGATGTTCTAATTAAATATTGTTGGATCTACTAGCCCAGTAGGTTGAGTGTACCTGTACATGCTATTAAACGGGTACTGACCTCAAGTGTGCATACCGATTGTTAATCAAAACCAGTATTTTGTATATTGACCTCAACCTCAGGTCAACATTCGAGGAAATTGTCATACTTTTTTAACCGTTACTTTGCCCAGTTTGTGTAATGAATTTAGAAACGTAGGTGAAGCTCTTTGTGTCCTTCCATTTGTGACAAAGGTCTATTTTTATCAAACAGGAACAATTGGGGGAAAAAACTACATTTTGATAAACGAGCATTTATGTTACTTGAAATAAGTTATATAGTCACATTGCACGTCATTTCAAGAGGTATTGTTCATATTATATACTAGAAATTTTAGGGGAAAGGTCAAGGTCTCCTTTCCGAAATTATTGCTGAAAAAAAAACATTGTCGATTTGAAATTAATAACATTTTATTTTGCCTGCGTTTAAGAGCAGAAACGATGAGAATTTTATTGCAATTTACAAATAACGCTTAACATGACTTATCATCCACGTAAATTATTCAAAATGCATTATTCAAGACAATGGAATTGGCCTGTTTAATGTGAAGGTTTCTTGTTTCTGTCTCTTTTTGTTAAAGTGATTAAAAGCAAAAGAGAATTAAAGTTTAAATTAATGCTTAAAATACATAAATAAAAGCAATAAACTATTTAAACAATTGTGTGTTTGTACTTTAATATATAAGGAGTGTTGTAACTACGTCCTTGATATAATGTCAGTGTGACATGAAACCACAATTTAATGCAAAAAGTATTTTGCAAACATAAGTTTTATGTATTTACGTAATTTACGTGCAGTTGATATACTACATAGGAGTAAAGCATAGCCACCTTGTGTGATTTTAAGTACCACACTTTTGAAAGAAAAACTTTAAACATAGATAGAATTGTTTTACTTTTTTAAAATGAAGATCCTCGCCGTAAATCCATGGAGGCGTAAAATGACAACCATCGTATATCGCCGTATGTGGCAAATTATTAAAATATGATACTATATCAAAGGGTTATACAAATAAAACATAATGTTGTATTTTTATCTATATTCACACGAATAATACGTTTTGGTTATTTAGACTTTTTTAAATAGTATTAATATTAGAATTAATTTATGTGTGTCATAATGAGTTGCTGAACAAATCTGCTACTCTTGTATAAAACTAAGAACATGATTTCAACCATTGTTCAATACCGACTTAATTTCAAAGAATAACTAAGACTTCATAAATTTGTATCGAGATGTAATGCCAAAATGTTGTATAATTAAAATATTAGTAAACACAATGTATAATTGTAGTGTTTATGTCATCATATGTTCGTGAACTTTGTGTAAAATATCAGAATTCTTGGTCAGTTTCATTAAATAAATGCCAATGAAAATTAAAACTACTGTCTATTCAAATTTTAAAACAGGTTGATACAAGTTAGTGATAACGGGTTTTTCTCTTTCATTTTTTTCATTCTGTTAAAAACATTCAATGTAGGTACTATATTTTTCCACGATTTTTAATACATGTACTTATTTTTCAATCATGTAAAATATATTGTTTGGGCCTTGACATTTTAGTGTTATCAGTAATATAGATTATATAGATTATCTTTAAAAAAAAAGAGTTTAATACGTTGGTTAAAATCTGTTTGATACAAGCATGCATACATGATAAACATACCGAACACACATCGTAATTGTATCAAAGACATCAATACCCTTTCTTCTTGTCTGTTCAATACATCATGATATCTTTTTACCAGTACAAAAAGGTCAAACTTGTGATTGTGGTAAAGGGAACTTTATTTTTTCCATTTTAAATTCAATGCTATGGTGCGTTGATATTTATTTATTAATGTTATCAGCGAACGCGCGTGGCTGCATGATTTAACAAAATGAAAATGCTATATAAGTACACGAATGATAGCTGTTTTAAGTATGAAAACGATCCGCCGCGTTGATAACGCTATAAAAACATTTACAACGGAACACTTTATATTTGACAAAAAATTCAGTCATTTGTTTACACAAATTGAATATGAGCTTTAAGCAGAATGTCGATTGCCTTATTTACATATTTTATTGTATTAAATGTAATTAACCTGAATCCAGCAGGCGAAATACAGACATCTGATTTAAAAAATATTTAACTATTGCAACTGTTATTTTAAGGAAGGCGGAATATAACTTTATATTCTATGTGCTTTAATATTAATCACCCAAACAAATCATAATAGTATCACTATCTGTACATTTAAATGACAACACGTCACAACAACGAAATATTTATTTGATTGCCCTAAATATTCCCATTGTATTTAATCTTAACCACAATTAACGTATGATTTTATAATACTTTCTAATCGATGTTGTAGTATAATAATACATAAACATGACAAATAAAAATCTGATTAGTTTGGATTATTTGATCTTCGTGACACGTACGATTTTCAGTACACAACTACAAAGTACTAACGTTTAGCAGTTTTCCGGATAATAAAATGGATAGATAAAAAGGCATAATGACCTACCAATATATAAATAGAAATTGTATAAAATATGTGAAAAAGGGACAGCGATAAAAGTTTATTTGTTTGTTTATTTCATTTTACGCCTTTTCCCAACAGTATTTCAGACATATAGGCGGGTAGTTTCCTAACCACCGTATCTGGAGAGTTACACGAGTGCTGGACTACCTTCCTCCGCGCTAGAATACCAAAGCATCTCCCGGGGATCGAACCCTAGCCAGAGAGGTAACTGGATTAGAAGTCATCGACTCTAACCCCTCGACCACGGAAGCGATAAAAGGAAAATGGACTTAGTGGCTAGCAGTTGTAATTAATAAGGCAGACTGATATGCACCATGATATATTTTCTTACCTTCCGAGTGAACAGTGGAGATATATGTCCAGTTATATCGAAGAACAACATCCATTAAAGCTTGTGCTTGGTAAGTATCCGAGGGCACGACGCGAAGGAAATATTTGTACAAGTTTTTATTACTAAGGTCCATACTTGTAGCGGAATATCCAATCTGAGGGATGTGGAACATCTGGAGCATATTTTGGACTTGAATAGTATTCTGGCTCGAACCCGGGCCAATTAGACCAGCTATAGGCTTCTCGGTTCGACCCCTGTCACACGCTGGTGAACTATCGTTCCTTTTGCTTTCATCCATACTGGCTATGGAGGTCTTGATAAAATCAATACTTTGCTCTAGGGCAATTGGGGAGTACCAGCAGGAATCTCGGATATCCCAGCCTAGAGTAATATTAGGAAGTATATAAGGGTTACTGTTAATTTCATCCAGAGTCAGGAAGAACATTTCAGTCCTGTGAATCCCATATTGTTCCCAAATCTCGCCACAGCTTCGTGTGTATCGGCTCGTATCGTGTGGCGGACGATGAACCGGAAATAATGCACCTAAGATAATGTTTCCGTCCCGACGGGCCGATCTCTGTTCTGCCGCATTTTTATATCCAACCAATACGAATATTATACATAATCTCCAAAAGAATAACATTATAATTCCCATTCTAAATATATATCCACATTTCAAATATAAATCCTTTCATAATTACTTCCCATGCGATCATAATAACACATTATCTTATTTTATCTCCTGGTCACAAACGCGTTTAACGACCGTAATTTATCATGAAATTCATCATCATATGCAGTTAATGTTGAATTCCCTTTAACTAAAAAATGGAAGAATTGTGAAATAATTTTGTAAAGTGTAACTTTCGCTATAGCTATGTAAACAGCGATTTATTTAACGTACACGCTGTTAAAATACATGTAAAGCGATTATCTAAAACTTAAAGATTAGGTTACAAATTATCAATGAAGTATTATTTTTCTATCGTTTAAATCTTTTTTTATCTTTCTTATCAAATTGTGTAACTTGTCTTTATTGAAGGCATTGTACCATCTGTTAAAATAAATGTCGAGTTGTTATCCCATTTTCTTTTTGCTGCCTATTATCCATCTATGTTAAATTGCATAAAACCCTTACTGACAAACATCGCGTGCAATTCCGGAATGAAAACCGTATATATCCATACAACGATGCGCAGAATTTACCACTTGTCCGGTATAGAACTTGTCAAATCCGTGGGCGACTCTTTTGCCGCATCATTTTACAAAGTCGTCTGCTCTTCCAGGATCAAATGCAAGCGTCTCTCTAATCGCGCGGTCCAGTTGAAATCGTCTGCTTGAGTAGCAGAATCGGATTTCTCCGAGAGCTGCGGCAGCGAATCGCAAGAGTGGTGTTAAATCTATCGGAAAATATTGGATTAATCACAGCTCAAAGACTTATGATTCTCCGAGGACATTTAAAAGATTTTCCAAACAAGAATGATGGGAGAGAAATTGAACACATCGAGATTTATAGATAAATCGGGTAAATTGGTTACATAATGTTTAATGCTTGAAAGAAACACACCATTATGATGTCTTTGATAGCGGTTTTCTGGGCCTATTTCTGTACGATTTTCCCTCATTTGAAAGTAATCTATACTTGGGAATGGTTTGCAATACCTATGATACTTCTTACACGCCGATGAGTTTAAGTTTCCTTCTGAACGCGTGAATTAGTCTGCATACTGTAATAATAGACTGGACTAAATATTGATGTCTGGTTTGCGAGTAGGCGACTTTCTTTTTGCGCAGTATATTGTTCTAAAGCGACTGTCATGTAGAAGAATTTGTCATTTGTTTATATATATAAAACACAATAAAACAAAAAGAAAATCGACGTCTGAAAAATTACATTTTTATATGATAGGATGGTAAAGGCTCGGATTAAATACAATTAATTATTGTGATGCAAAATGTAGGCGATTTCTAGAAAACAAATATAATTGCAATATGTGTTCATTTTATATACCACATTTTTTTACTGAGATTTAATTTTAGTACGTATTTTCTTACAAAAGAAGATATAAATAAGCGTCTAAAAATTGTAGCGTAATAAAACTACTTTCAAAAATGTAATCGGTGATTTCAAGACGGCTTTGTTGTCTTGTTTCTTGGTAAAGATTTATTATTAGTAACTTCCTTTTAATATCACGAAACCTAAATTCGACCACCGCGCACGGAAATGTAATTCGATCTCTAAACTGTTATAATCACGGAAATGTTTTTCAACACAATGTACGTACTAATCCGGAAAGCTTCTTCGAACACAAGAAAATGTTTTCGTACCACACGACAATGCACTTTCGGAATCATATTTTTACTTCCAGCTGTAAACACGGCGGACATTAATTACGACCGACCACAGGTGAATAAATAAATATTCCTAAATTTATTTCCTCCACCAGACAAACAAAAACACTCACATAAATCTTTTTCGACCACAAGACCATACGTATTCCGGAAACAAAGCGGCACTTAAATTGAAATTTATTTCGACTTTCACACAAGTTCATGTATTTCAACAAGAATACTGTAAACCACTCGGCCACGGTGAATTTATATGTTAACGACCTGAAGAAAACCATATTATTCTAAATTAGGGTTTATAACGACGCTAACTGTTGTTTAACACTTGTGTAAATAATCATGGCGTTACTATAAGCATGTATATCTATAAAGGATAAAACAATATTAGAAATCTTCGACCATTCGGGAATTATTTTGCTTGAAAATTAATGCGCCTGTCATGTGACCATATTTACGCAATGATCCCCCCTTAGTGTTACATATAAAGGGAAGTAACCGCTTCAAAAAAGCGGACTACTTTCGGCATTTGCAATTAACAGCATTAGAGTCTGAAATTTCGCTACCATTATTTGTTTGGTCTGACGACCCCAAACAAATATAAATGAATGTATCTATAAAATGTTTGAAGAACCTCAAGATATTTTCAAATCATTCAACCATTTGATAAAAGATCAAATCATTTTGGGTCGTTTTTTACAATTTGAATAATTATTCTGGAAAAACGTGCGCAAATGATCTGAAACTTTGCACCAAAATAAGTGGTCTAAACCTACATAAAATAGTACATTTATCTGGAAAAATATTTTCAGTCCCATCATGTCAAAAAACCTTAGTGTAGTCCCTTTGACATTACGTTATGATAATATACAAACTATAAAGTGCAATCCTTTGTTCATACAGTATAGTATAAGTCACTAGTATAATTATCTAATTTATTTCAATTTTACAAATCCCGTATACCCATCCTTTATTTTCTGTATATAGACAATTATACTATGTTTTCGTCACAAAAACATTCTAACAATACCTTTCTCGAAATTGCTGAAGTCAAGTTTGCTATAATATAGTATCATAATATTGAAATGTGTTTTGAAGTAACACACAAAATTGTACACATTTATTTATTATAACAAATAAATCTAGTTACTCAGCAATAATACCGAAGGTGCATTCATTTGAGCCGCGCCATGCCAAAACCAACATAATGGGTTTGCGACCAGCATGGATCCAGACCAGCCTGCGCATTCGCATGGATCCATGCAGTTCGCTTATAAACCCTTCAACAAGTAGAGAAACTGAAAGCGAAAAGCATGGATCCTGATCAGACTGCGCGGACGCGCAGGCTGGTCTGGATCCATGCATGTCGCAAACCCATTATCTTGGTTCTGTCTTGACGCGGCTCATTTTACAAAAATATTAATTACGACTGAGGTGAAAAAAGCCTAGAAACCTAAAATTTGAAATATCTTACACGAGACGGAGAAAGGTGAAACGTTAATAAAGAATCCATGCATACTCGTACTTAAATTGAAATGAAAACCTTTTTTTAGTTAAAAGCGAATGATCTATGATTGTTCACACAAGTCTTAGGTCCAGGCAAATGGGACATGAATTTGGCATACATCTCGAAAAAAATCAAGCCCCTTTATGTAGCAAAACCTCAATATAATTTTTTTAATGTTTATGTCATCAAAACAGCAAAGCTTACATAAGTTTCAAAAACTTAGTTTAACTTATAAAATCTAACACGTGAACCAGAGAAAAGTATCACTGAACCACACGTTTTGAGCACTGGAAACTTTGAACTTGTTTCCACCTTTCACAAATTGATTATTAAGTATGGTAGACATGTTTCACACATATGTCATTTTATAATAGATAATACGCACATATATTCACAGTCGGAATATAACAATTAGTATAAAGTGCTAGTCACCGTCACTTTATTGTGTTGAATAAGGGAAAACTGATATTTGCTGTATCAGTATTTTTTCGATTGAAAGAAACGTAAATATCTTGTTCTACAAATAACAGAAAAAAAATATCATTGTAAAATTAAGTTTATACCAAAGTTGAATTCGGTAACTATATCTTATGTCATATACTAATTATGTAGACATTTAATTATTTGTAAACCTTATCCGCTGTTTAAATTGTTTTGTACATTTATGCTATATACTGTCTTGCCATATATAATGCATTGTATATCCTCATGGGCTATATAGCCTTATGGAATATTGAAACTTATTATTAAGTTTGTTAGCGCGCATAAATGTTAGGGATAATACAACCACCTAATTATATTAGTATATGGTCAGGTAACAAGTATACACATGTAGTCATGTGTTCATATGTGTAAGTTTAACAGAAGTAGTTCAATGATACCTGTAACTGGTAGCAAATAAAGTATTTAATCAATAAACATGTTTCAGGAATAAAGATCAATTCATGAATTAAAATAAGTAAATTAGACTGGGCTTAAATAAAGACTTTTATAAAGAAACATTAAACGATAAGCATGAATTACAAATGGCATATCATAGATTGTAAGAACTCATAACTTTCTGCTCGCCCTTTGTGTATAGTAGTATAGTAATATAGTAAATACAAAGACTAAATAAAGCAAAAAATCAAAGGTTGATAACTCGAGTAGGACACTTTTCAAACCGTACTTAAAACATCAAACGGCAAGTGTAAAATGAAATGTTTAGCATTTATCATCCTATGGGCTGCTAGCAAAAAATGGCATTTGGTGTACTAGACTTTTAGTGAAATATGTAAGTGTGTGATTATGTCATACTTGTCTAAGTAGACGGACAGAAACATTTTAAACAATACGTTACGCACAATGAATTAAAAGAAAAATATCTACCACAAAAACAAAGACAGGGATTCGTTTAAATTCACAGACTTGTTAAATACAAAAACACAACTACAGACTATCATCAGTTGTGTTAATGCTTTTGCGAAGCGTAGCATTCGTTATAAAAAAGTATTGAAAAGACTTTAGAAAATGTCTTTAAATTATTTTGAATATGTGCATTGCATACAAATACATTAATACGACCACCATCATTTGTTTATTCGTGAATTTATAGACAATTTCTAGACAAAAATCTGATAATTATCAGCAAATCTCAAATTACCTTTCTCTTGACATTTATCGTTCGCTTTGTTTAAGGTTAATTATTGCGGGGAATACGTTTGAATTAGGTTTAGAAATTTATGTTTCTCATGTGTTTTTATACAACTAAATACGTAGTATAATAACGTCCTGATAAGTTCTGTGTTGATATATATACATAACTATTACAGTAAGGTTAAATACATAATAATTATTTACGGTTGAATGTATTTATGTACCACTTTTTCGGTTGGGTCTTACGAGCCACCAACACAGTACAGGTCATATGGCGACTTTTAAGTTTTACTGGTAGAGGCATTATTTAATGCACCTGAGTAGAAACACTGGCGTTCCGTAATCTAAATTGATAGTTTTCTCACATGCAGAAATCCAAAGTCCTTGTCGGGAATCGAACCAACATCGGTAAATGGCAGCTGGTTTGAAGTGAACGGCCACTAGGCTAATAATTACTCTAAAATTGCAACACGACATCCACTCATGCCAATTTTTAATGTATCGCAGTTGCATACTACAGTACTGCTTATACTGTTAAAACAACCTTCTATAACTCAACAACATGTATCTTTATGCTAAACTGTTCACAAGGAGGATGTGGGGAAGGGGGCTTTCCGGTTGTGTTGTGTGTCTTGATGTTTAAGTTAACCTTTCTTTTTTGTTGGTCCTTGCCTGGACGCAATTATTAAAACTAACAATCAGTCAACCATTGTGGTACAATATGATTGGTTTGAATTCAATATTTTTATCGTAGGGTACATGATAGACCATTTGAAACAGGAAATTTAGATTTTCATTGCATTAATCATTTTTCCTATAGATAATATGGAGTCTAATACTTCCAAGAATTACTTTGCTTTATAAATAATAAATAAAATAGACATTCGCTATCCAATTATTTTGTAATTCGTGCATTAAAGATAGTGAAAATATCAGTGTCTGTCCTAATTAGATATTGACATTTAAATAACGTCTTAGGTAATCTGAAGCAGTGCATTGTTCTTGGGTAACGTAATAGCAACCTTGTTTTGCAATGTTTTACTAAAAAGATGCTTTATTGTGCGCCGTAGGTTTTTTACATATTTAGAACTGTAAGTAATATTCTAATTTTACATAAACAATGGGTTTATGACAAGTATGTACAATGTTGACAGGCAGCCAACCTGAGTCAAGAAGTGCCATTTTTATAGAAATATTGCATATTTATATAACAACGATTATCTGAATTTATGTACCCATAAATAATGTTTGTGAAACTAAACTTAGAGTGTCGTCAGATACAGTAAATAAATATGACTGGTAGTTTGGCAGAACAATTAAGACAGAATACAAAATGTACAATATGCATTGGTTATGATTCTTAAAGAAGATGAATTAAATGAGTATGTTGAACATGTACAAAAAAAACAGTTCATGCCAAACATATATTGGACTGAACAAAACATGTTTTAAATTTAATGATCCTGTGAATTCTGAAAACGAAAATATAGTAAGACAATAATGCTGGTTCACTCAGAATGCTTTATTATTGAGAAACGAACAATTGTTCAAATAAAATTCATAGGTATAACACTATAATTATGTACTACACATATTTTGTCATGATTCTGTTTGCGAAAAAAGGACTGAATTTTTCAAAACATTTCGAGTTTGTTAGAAAACAAGTTTGTCAAAACTTTCCTAAAAATAATAACAGTAATATAAACATTTGAAAAAAATATAAAGAAAAAAATAACTCAACACCATTGCAGATTTGAAAAAAATTAAGACTCATGTTAGCATATAGATTTTAGACATGTTCTACAGCAAGTATCGTCTATAAACATACTGTACTTTTATGCACATTTTGCAAATTGATTAATGTATAATAATATGGTAGACATGTTTCACACAGTTGTCATTTTACAATAGATATTACGCACATAAATTCGCAGTCGGAATATAACAATTAGTATAAAGTGCTAGTCACCGACACTTTGTTCTTTATATAGTGTTGGAAAAACACGCTGCATCAATTCATTTGTCATTAACCTGTATGAGTGCGAATAAATGTTAGAATTATATGTTTCTGTTAAATATTTTCTCGTAAGTTCATTTGACAATAATGTCTCTCGTTGTGTTACTTTATAGCATTGAAAGTAAAAATAATACTGAACATTTCAAATGAGATTTATTACAGTTGAATCCGTTGTATAATGAAATACGTAAGAGATGGATAGCTGACATTTTGTATTAAAGGGTATAAATCTATATCTGAATTTATGAAATAATTTTATAATTAGATTTATAAATGGTAAAATGTCGCCACTGGGAGCTTCAAATACCTTTTGTGCGATGAAGCTAATTATATATAAGTTATAGTTTATTTAAGGCCGTTCCTCTCAGATACCCGATCGTTCCTGCAGCAAAGCACAAGTGGAAACCTGATGCTGTCACTTGTAAAGCTTGAAAAAAAGTCGCCCTTTGGCCTTACTAGTGTTGCTGTGACATAATAAAATAGAGAAAAACAGAATCCCTAAAGAAAGTCCAGCACGGCAAAATTGTAAAATGTTGCAGGCTCGGTTTGATTGAGCCTTGGACGGTACTGAAAAGTGCAAGTTACCGTCCACGCCCCCTAGCACCGGCTTAAGCAGAATTCAACATTTAAACACAAAACATTGTGAATTTTTGAATTTAAAAACATCCGGCAATGTGTTCATACGGCGGTTATCATGACACCTTCAATGTGACACAGTAGTGTCATTCCATGAGAAGTGGCGTATGGTCCCCGAGTAAAAGAATGCGTGTGCCCTAAACGAGAAACCTAATAAAAAAGTAATAAAATCGTACTTAATCGTTTAAAAGGTTTTAAAATGATTTAAATATTTGAGATCAGGGGTGCGTTTCACTAACGAACTTACGTTATTGTAACTCTAGTTTGAACTTACTTTTTTGCGTAAGCAGAACTTGCGTATTTATTTGCGTTTCACTAAATTTTCTTAGCTACGCATTTTCGTAGGTTAAAACGTAAAGTTACGCTCACTTATTGCTGGCGTAAATTGAACGTTCTATTTAGTGAAATGCAACTAACGTAAATTTACGTTTTGCGTTAGTCCAAAACGGTACAAGATACGCTGTGAACTTAAGGAAAATAAGTGAAACGCTCGCCGGCTTCTTGAGATGATTGATATTATAATAAATTGAAAACAAGGTAAACTATATTTACTTATGATAAGTTAGGAACGCCATGAATCATGCAAACTAGTTTTAATTTTTAATTGCATTAGTTCGATTTTTTCTCAAATGTAATGTTGACACGTATCGTATTGCTTTAATCTATGAATAATAGATAAGACAAAAACTAATACAAATTTTTCAGTGCAATTTGTGCAAGTTACAAGATGGTGAAAATATTATTGTCTATCTTAATTAGATATTGACTTTCAAGCAACGCCTTCGCATAGTTTCGATTAGTTTAAAGTTTATACTCGCGAAAAAAACACTGTTTAGGAGTCTTTAAAAGAATGGAAGGAATAACAAATAGCACCATCAACTGATTGTTAAAACTTGTAATTTATGATAAAACCTGAACAATCATTTACTCTTCTGACGAAATATCTGCACATAACTAAATAGTATATTGAATTTAATGTTTTTTGTGTTTTTTTTTTCTGCATTTGTTTTTAACAAAATAGATGCCATGACTGGCAACATTTTTCTTAGGATTTACTTATTCAGACGACAGGAATGGTGATAAAGAAAGATCTTATTCAGATGCTCGTTAATTGGTTAATGTATTCTGGGGTTCCATATTGTGACGACAGGGAAAGTGTTTTTATTTTTTTCCTATGATAAAAAAGAGAAAGAACATCAAAACACTTGGCCTCCACGATATCCTCGTGTTTCACTGCTCTTTCTATTACCCATTTTATATTATCATAATTTTTGTAATTGCCCGTGAATGCGAATCTTTGTTGAGCCTTTTATTCATATTTCACTAATTAATTTTTCCTAGTCAAATGATATATAAACTAATTTCTACTAGATTCACTACTTACCATTGTATCAATACTTGTATGTGTAAAGGAAAGGTCACATAAAGGATATTGTATCATAGTTTGGAGACCTTTCTGTTGAAAATGTGTCAGGGTTAAATCGTATACATATACATGCACAGTGCGTTAACTGGAGTGCAGGTATTAGTTACCCGCACTCCAGAGCATGCCCATTGATTGGCTAATTTTTGCTGGGGTTTACATGTTGTGACGGCAGAGAAAGGGAAAGCGACAGAAATGTCATATTCAGATGTTCGTTCATTGGTTCATTTTTGCCGGGGTTTTATATTGTTACAACAGGTAACGTGCTTTTATGTTTGACTATGATACAAAAGAGAAAGAACACCAAAACACTCGGCAATCTGATTAATACTCGGGTACTAGATTTGAAACGTGGGTTTCAAAGGATTATTGAAATTTAATTTGTAATATAATATTGGGTCCACTCAAAAAAAAAAAGAAAGATGGGTAATCATATACTTCCGAATAATTATACGAAAAGAATCACAATGACAATTGAAACCTAAATTCTATTGTAAGATGATGTATGACATATAAATACGTCTTTTATTATATTTGAAGCCAATGTAATTGATAAAGAGGTTCAAGCAGAGATAACTATGTATTTCGGTACTTGATTGCTTGACCATTTAGTTGTAGTGATAGATCATTATGTCAACGCACCATAGTTTCACAAGTTTCCAATTTTAAGGCGGCTCATATTTTGGATTGCTTTAGGCAACATGTCCTTGTATTAAAAACCTAACAAATGATGCTGAATATTTTGCGCCTTCTTGTGGTGAAGACAGGTCAAATATGGTATAAAGTATGAAAATACTTATCTCTAAATGGCTGAAACACTTAGTCAGTCGCATAAGCACAAAAAACAACTGAATACACAAAACAGGCGTTTGTTGCGAAAGCAATTCGTACTTATAGTAAACGTAAATGTACATGTATATAAAATAAATAAAGGTTTAGATAATACAGTATTTTACTGTACAGCTTGGATAGAAAGATATACAGAAAAAATGTCCTCATTGAACATCGATTGTGTAAATCCTTGCGACATTTCAAAAGCTTTGATGGCTTAAATATTTCAGATATTGCTCTTTTATCTTGCTTAATTAAGACTTTATCGAAAAATGATCTATTTCAAAACGTATTGTTTTTATTATTAAAAATTAATGACGAAACGCCTTTGTTCTGTGTTATTTTAGAATATTTTATTTTAAGTATAATTTATGTTTAAATTCAATAAATCACTTAAAGATCCTTTACATAATTCACACAAATGGTGTATAGAAATGGAAAACTAGAATAATACAAATATCGTTTCTGTGAAGATGTATTTAAATAGTAGGCGTCATAACGTTAAAAATGTCACGATTCTAGCCAGAAAAGGAAATATCGTTTTGCTCATACTCTATACTTTATGTAATATTTGCAATAATTATTTAAGTGATAAATACTAAAGGAAATAATTTGTTGCTCTGAAAAAATATCTTATGAGTCGGAATTATTGGTATTAGTTTAAGATTAATACATCATTTTTATTTTAATTTGAGAACAAGCTATATATATGCTTCCAAAAATCCCCTATATATATATACAAAGTTCACATTAAACAGTTTCTATATTAAGATTTGATGTTAACATTAATTACACCAAGCAATCTACAGTCTATCAATAATTAATGGCGAGAACAGCACGCCCTTCTTCTTGAATACATTTGTGCAACTATACTGGTGGAAACAAACACCGGTGTCTGTCTCAATTTCACGTTGGCACGCACGCTAATAATTCACTTAATGTGGAAATACAATTTATTTTACTAAAGGGGCACATAAAACATATTGAACGAGGTAATATTGAAATGAACATTAATTGTAAAATGTAGTCACAAATTTTGAAAATATACTAAACTCAAGCGGACTTTTCTATTCAAGTCATGTTCATACTTTAAGTTATTCCAACCTCCCTTATCGCAATTGTTTAGATTGCAATATAAAGCTTATGGCTGACTTAATGCTTAAAATAATCACTATTTAAACGTATGGTCAGGTTTTAAATGTTGTACTAACGTTGCAAATTGTATACGAGAAGGCTATTGTTGCAGGCGTTATTTCTTATTGGGCGTGTATTAATAAACGACCTGTCTTGACTTAGAAATATTAAAACTTGTTTGACCACGGCTGAGTATCTTTAAAGATACTTCATGTTGAATCTTTTGTTTTTTTCGTACAAATTCTTGACACATAATCATGGCTAAAAGAGTTTCATATTTGAGAAATCCGTTTTAATGAAATTCCTTGAATCTGAGTTAAATAGAAAAATATTTATTTTATTTTCATTACTCCTTTTCCTTGAATAATATATTATAAAGAGGGGGAATTGACAGCTGTTCTATTGGTGTTGAAGATATTGTATCATTAATTGATCGTTTATGGTGCTGTGCTATTTAGAAATCAAAATAAATCTATATAGAACATTTACAAAACACCCTGCTTTATGGCTGTGAATTAAATAATTACAAAGTCATTTAGATATTTTTTGTCAAAATAGGGTTATTCTGGCTAATCAATAAACTGTTACAATTATTCTAAAACAAACTAAAAGGTCTCTCATAACAATAGAAAGAAAAACAAGTTATTAAAAATCACAAACTTGGTTTCTTTTATTGAGACTGTTCATGAGAACTAAGTAAATATGCAAATCTCTCTCCACTAACGGTTTGTCCATTGAGACAATTTGAAACATCAAAAACAACAAGATGATCACAACCATGAGGGATAATGGAATATTATAGAATCATTTGTAAATTTATTAATAACATTGTTATATATTTTTGTGTCTTAATGTGAAAGATAGTCGTTACTTACCAGTAAACAAATTATATGCTTTTTGACATAAAAGGAAGAACATTTGTCTCAAAACGAATAATTCAGTTGAAAATGCGCTGAATATTTTTTTTACCAAACAAATCACTTTACATAATTACATTTTCAATAACATGATTTTGAGACAAGTAAATATCGTCAAGGTAATATCAGCTTTAAAAGAATTGTACACTTTATCTTAATGCGTCTTTTACAAATTGATTATCATTATTAGTAGGTAAATTTCATACAACTGCATTTTGTTTATAGATAATTAGTAAAAATCATCGTTATGTCAGAGTTCCCGGTTTTGTATCATTGTGATTTGATTTTGATGAATACGTGAACCAGCGTTGTTACAACTGATTTAATGGTTAACATGCAGTACGGTACTACATACATGTATGTTAATGAAACTGTGCAAATGTTTTGTTCATTTGTCTTGGTATTCCTGCAATTTATATGGTAAATTATTCGAGAGACTATCTAAGTCAGATATTAACATGTCTGTGTCTTTGCTTTTTGTTTTCAGACATCGCAATACAAACACTCTAGAAGACTAAACCATAGGTAATAGATAATTTAAACGTTAAACGTGGTCACTTGTTTTAAAAGAAAAAACTGTGCATAATGATAACACAAGTAATTTATTAAAAGCAATCTCTTTATTAATTCAAATTAATTTTGTAATATGCATGATTATGATTTTTTAAGAAGTTCTATTCAAAGTTAATTTAATTGACCTGAACATTGCGAATACATTTAACTTTACGAGTACTTGTTTACAAAAAATCTATTGCATACATATATAATATTAATAAAATCTGACAATGGTAAGTATCCTTTAGTGAGTTATTGATAACCAGGTTTAGAGAAAAGGGGTGTGCAAATATGACTTTTACTAAATACAAAACATGCAGAGTAAAGAATGAGTAAGGTATAAGGTAAATACATATTTGTACATAATTAGTAATGCATGTAAAAGGCTCTTTAATATGTTTTTATACATGTCATGTTTCCACTTAGACATGTGCATGAATGTTGAAGCATTGAATATGCCTAAACACACTTTGTTAGGGTAACCCTACCCTACCTAAAAATATGTCTGACACTACCATTTTGCAGGTAATAAAAATAATATAGCACAATTAAAGAGTGTATAGAAATCATGTCAGTGTACCATCGCGGGGGTGGCATTATCGGAGGTTTCATTGTTGAGATATAATTTGATATAATGAATAGTAAGTAATTCAGGCATAGTAATGAAAATCTGTTAGTTTTTACTTATCCCGCCAATCACCACCGTACAAATCATGTTACCCTAACAACAAAATTTATTTTAGGCTTTATTAACAGCATATGTTTTAAATTAAATGATAAGGAGCAGGGTATAATTTACAAACTTTTTTGTAGAAAGACACAATATGCACAGTACCATCATTTGAATCAAGTTCCAACTGTAATTGTGTATCATAAAGTAAACCTCATATAGCTCTAATTGTACAGGAATATGAGATAAGTATAGTATAAATTTGTCATCAGATTGAAATTATGTGAAATGTCTGGATAATTATTTCAAGTTATGTTTCAGAAGTTATTATATCAATGTTTGTTGCATCTTATTTTTTTCTAATTATACTAAACTCGTTTTGTTACAATAAAAAAATGTATAGCTAATTTGTATTTAATTACATTAATGAACTGTTTTCAAATTCAATTGTCTTAAAATTGACTTTAATTTTAAAGTATTTCTTTTCTTACATGAACTATTAATACTATCCTTTTTTGCAATTTTAATTTAATTTACTTGAAGTAAATTTGAAAATGGACACATTACTACCTACTATACAGGAAATTAAACGAGTTTATTTTAATCATGATCTAAAGATAGTTGCAATCCCATTGGTCCAAACAGCAGTCAACATAACTATCTATAAAATCATATTCACTTGGTGAAATATCATATTCACTGGTTGAACTGGATGCAAAAAAAGACAAGTACCAGAGCAGAATAACTGATATTTACTGCTTAGGGTATGGCTTGCAAATATATTTTAAAATTTGTAATGCCTTTGACGTACAACTTTTATTTCAGAGATCGTGAAAGAGAGTGTCAGTGTGACTTAAAACACTAACAACTTAATTGTCATTTTTTTTAAAACATACGCACATATAATTAGAGTCGGGTATAATAGATAAATATTGGTTACCTTGAATTATCAGCCTTAGAAAGTAAGTTATATTTTGAATTGTAATGAGAAGAAGAGGAAATACATATTGAGCATTTAATTTTAATTTGCAAAAGACATTTATTAGATTAAGGATGAAGCATTTTACAAATTTATTTATGTTTGATATTTTCTTGTTAGCATGCTTGAACGTAGACATATTCAATTCATCAACAGTCTAGTTTTGTAAATTTGTAGTCTTGAAGATCACGCATAGCGCCGTTTGTAACAATTGAATTAATGGAGAAATTGCAAAACGTCAATGGATATGTAGATGGATGTCTAAAATTTGTATATTTATATAAACTTATCTGTTAATATCTTTTTTTTCATTATTGTTTCTCTTAAGCATTTCCTTTCCTGGTGTCTTTTATTATGATAAAGTAAAGACTTTTTTAACCTTAGTATGTTGTCGATTCTGTTATTATGTCCAAGTTTCAGACACATGCAAATGATATTCATATACATGTATAAGGTCCATAGTGCCTTAAAAATGCTTTCCTTTTTATTACCGAAATGTTTTTTAAACTTAAATGTAAATCTATAGAATTCAAAATGTTACTCATTGGCAAATAACCTGAATCTTTTCTTATATTGTACATCTTTTTCACTTATTTTCTTTTCCTTTTTGTCAGTACATGTATTTGGTATGGAAGTTAAACTACTACGTGTACTTTGTTTTAAATAACATTTTGCTACATTTATGACCTCACTTTTTGCAACACCTGCAAAGCGATATAAGCTTGATAAAGGTTTTCTTGTCTGTTTGATAATAAAATTTTAAATAAAAAACTACCGATGTTCAAATATACATCTTGTCCGTACTTGACAAAATAGGTATACTTTTCAATACTAGAACATTATAACCAAAATAAAACAGGTACATTTATTTGCTAATCAGTCCCGTTTTCGGTTAAATCTTCAGCGCCGTCATAAATCGTTATCTCGTTAAACTCAACCTGTTCTCAATTTTTCATTGCATTAATTAGTTTTTCTAAGAACTAATTTGGACACGGAGAATTCCAAGAAATACTTTGCCTTATAAATAATAGATAGGACGGAAACCCTGCTGGTCAATATTTTTTTGAGCATTCAAGTTGGGGAAATATCAGCGTCTATCTTAATAAAATATTGACATTTAGATTGTCTAGTTTCTGAATTAATTTAAGAGTAATTATAGGATTTTTACGGAAGCGTCCTGGTGCCAATTCATTATGTTCTATAAAAAATAAACTCCTCCGTAGGAGATAAAAAAAGCCTAATTAGGAGTTTATAACTCCTATGTAGGACATTTAAACTCCTACGTAGGACTTTATAAGTCCTACGTAGGACTTTGTAACTCCTACGTAGGACTTTATTACTCCTACGTAGGTGATAAAAAAGCCTAATTAGGACTTTATAACTCCTACGTAGGACTTTATATCTCCTACGTAGGACTTTTAATCTCCTACGTAGGACTTTATAACTCCTACATAGGATACATATCAAAGTACTGAAAGCACAGAGTTCGACGGACATGTATGCTAGAGTATAACTTAAGATAGCATATTATGTAGGAAAATAAATTATATGTGTCAAGTTGTAATTGTGGCAAGCCGCTTTAGTAAATACCCTTAGTCTGTAGCCAGAGATGATTTTGTCATTCTCTGCATATATTAAACGATGATTCTGTATTATGTACGTTTAGTTATATTGATTATACACATGTACACAAAATGTATGGGTTAAACTTTGTTCAAAGTAGGATATAATTCACTATTAAAAAAATGCATGTAGGACTTTGTAACTCCTACGTAGAAGATACAAAAGCCTAATTAGGAGTTTATAACTCCTACGTAGGACTTTTTAACTCCTACGTAGGACTTCAAAAGTCCTACGTAGGATTTTCTAACTCCTACGTAGGACTTTTAAACTCCTACGTAGTACTTTTTTACTCCAACGTAGGACTTTATAACTCCTACATAGGACTTTTAACTCCTACGTAGGACTTTTAACTCCTACATACCGTTTACCTACAACTGTGTATTGTACTTAAAAAAGGAATGGTTGCAAGTTATTTTCATATAATATGCCTAGAAAGGTATGTAAGGTCGATTTTAAATCATTCAAGGGACACCACTGACGCTCTCTTTGACATAATGGGAAAGGAAATATTTTCAAGGTCTGTTCATAATTTGACTTAAATCTGTACAACTTTCTTATTTGCAAAATTTCAGATAATTTGCTCCCTAACTTTTCCCCGTCGAAAGTAATTAACTTAATTATGAAAAATCGTCAAAAAACAAATGTTTTAAATGCCTTTAATTTTAATAGGGCTAAGTGAACACTGTTTAATTTTGCTTTACTCGTAACGTTTACAAACCTGTTTGTAACGCTGCTTTGGAATTATATGATATTGTTATATTATTAGGCATATGACATATTATTATCTTTTGTTACATAAAATAAAATGTTAAAAGATCAGTAAGATTAATATTTATTTCCGGCGGCTGTGAGAACTTGCGTGTTGTTTGTAATGTCTTTTAGATTTAACTTCACAAAATTTGACTACTTACAGATTTACATTCATTGATCTTATATCTACACACACTTTGATAATGATGGCGGCGAGTAGATTTATTTTAAACAAAATTGGCTGTTTTATCGAATTTTCCTCGATTCTGAGTTAATTAGAAAAAAATACGTGTGATATGTGATTCTAAACCAACTTTTCTTTGAATAATAGATGAAGACAGGAAACTTAACAGCTGTTCAAATGCAGTTTTAGATTGTTACTGCAAAATCTTAAAATACACTTGATTTTGGTAATTGGAAAAGGAAAGGCAACAATTAGGAGCACACAAACTAATACTACTATAAATTCTTTAATGAAACTAATAATGAGATTATCATTACAAAACGTAGATATTTTCATTAAACAATTTACTTTAATAGTTTAAAATATCTGGAAAGTGAGATATCCATACATATCAATAACAACTAACTAAAGAATCTAAACTCGGTTGTATTGAGTCTGTCGATGAGGAAACGTTGAATTACACCATTTCTCATACCATAGCTTGCATGTATTCAATCCTTTAATCAATTATCTCCCCTAAAGAAGCAAACAGATATACTAGTACTGAGATGAAATACGGCGTGGCTATGTGTGTACAGTTGCCACACAGCTCATTACCATAAATAATGGTAGCTATAGAAATAAAAACAAAATCAAATATTGAAAATCGCAGGCTCGTTTTCTTCAATCCGATATCATGCAACTGAGCGTAACATGCACGATTAAACATGTTTCGCGTTTTTACGTTCTGTTGCTAATGTCTTATCTGTCATTATGTAAGCAGGACTATCAGAAATCTCATACAGGGCATGAGCAAGCGTTGACAAGCAATTTCTATAGCAATGGGTCATACACACACACGCACGCACGCGCGCGCTAGTAAAGACGTTCAACCTTGTTAACTGCTTCTTTTATTAAAATATAGAGAAATAAAGAATCCATAAGAGAAAATAGAGAAAATAAGAATCTCCAAAGAAAGCAGGCTCGGTTTAATTATGCTTGTTCTCAAGTGCATACTACCGTCCACGCCCCCTAGCACCGGCTTAAGCAGAATTCAACACTTAAAAATGAAATGGCATACTTTTGAATTTAGAAACATCCAATATGCGTTCAGCAAAGCTCAACAAGACAAAATTGAAATTATTGCAGGCTCGGTTTGATTCAGCCGGTTCAAAACATAGACGTTAAAATTCATGTGTACGACAGTTATCACATTGTTGAAGAAAATATTAACACTTAAATATATGGTGCTTGGCAATTGTTGAGTAGTATATACGTATCATTTTTGTATTTTCTGATCGTAAGATCAGTAAATACATAGCTAACATCCACGGTCTAACACAATATTTCCTAACAGTCCTAACAACGCAAAGTAGTTCTCACTCAAAACTGCTTAAAAACCAGCAATTTAAAAGAAAGAATAATTTTTAATGTAGGCATTTAACGAATTACAGTGCATTAAAAGTTTAGATTAGTCAATAGAAATATGAGGTTACAATCATAAATTTCGCCGATGAATATCTTTTTACCCAATGAAAAATGTTCGGCTATTTCCGTAAAGCTTCGGATTATCATGAATATCATTTTAATCAATGAAAATGCTATTTTTAGCTATGCCGATTACCGAATACTCCAGAGCGTAGTACCAAATAAATCTGACTGTCGAGTAGTGATACATGTCGGACTGTTTTGGCGAGAAGATTTCCGATAAATTATTTTCATCAGTGTTAAACAACACGTTTATCGTGAACAAAATACCTCGAAATTAATAAGGATTACAAACACGAAATGGAAATTCTCAATTTAGAATTACATAATGTTTTCGTTTTTATTCAAGGTTCATATGTATAACTTCGCCGTGGTGCAGAGGTAAGCGGTCTCGTTGAGGGTGTGAGAGGCCTATGGTTCAAATCCTAGTCGAGGCAATTCTATTTTTTTTTTCATGCAAAATTCCATATGTAAATCTCAAACTGTGATAGAAGAAAATTAAAACGCTGTCGCTGCGTAAGCTGAATTATAGTATATAAAAATAAACTTATACAGGAAAGTACATACAGATAGTCAGTATGATTTAGATTGCAAAGATCAGAAAATACCATAGAGCTGCAGCCCTTTGATTTAAACTAATAGTATCATTCAGTATTCTAAACCGTATACATTTATCAGCGGTGGAGTTACTATTAAACTTGTCTCCGCTTTATTCTCTATAAGCAGTTTATCAGTGTAAAGCAAAGGTCACGGACAGATATTCAATCCGATCGTTTTATAATAGAATGCTATTAACTATTCTCAAGTATGCGGCTTAATATGGATATCAATATGTCTACGAAATAAGTCAGAAGAAAGATTTGTAATATTTGAGTCAGTGTAGAAATAAATTCTGTATGCATTAGTAACATGCAAATAAGACAGTTTTCCTTTTTAAAGTTGGTTTGCAACGGCATGTAAAAACACAAATCAAATACTCAAATTAAGTAAATAGTGAAGATCTGCAATCTCGTTATCTGTCTGCTTCCTTTAGATATATATGTCTTACAGTTTAGACCAGTGAGAGTTTTGTTCTATTGCACAACAATACAGTGTAGGTCTTTTTTTTTTGCCGAAAGAGCAAATATGACTTTTGCTGACCTCGGGTGTTACAATCTTCAAAGCAACATCAGGGCTCAATCGGGGGTCAAAACGACCCTAGCTACTTGACCTAAGAGTGAGTGCATAGACATATTTAAACCCATATAGTCGCCTCTTACGGGAACGCAGGAATCTATTTCTCGTACGATTGTGTGATCGTAAGAGGCGACAAAATGACAATATATGAGCCGCGTCACGACAAAACCAACATAACGGGTTTGCGACCAGCATGGATCCAGACCAGCCTGCGCATCCGCACAGTCTGATCAGGATCCATGCTGTTCGCTTACAAACCCTATAACAAGAAGAGAAACTGATAGCGAACAGCATAGATCCTGACCAGACTGTGCGGATGCGCAGGCTGGTCTGGATCCATGCTGGTCGCACACGCACCATGTTGGTTTTGTCGTGACGCGGCTCATATGTAGTTCAGATATCAGAATGTTATGTATACATCATCTCAATATGATAAAGTATTCAGTTGCTTTATAATTCAAACACTTGAATTTTAATTTCATTTGTCATGCACTTTTGATGTATGTCTGACAAAATGATTCTAAATGATTTGTGTTTACCGTTTATTAACGATTTGCACAAAAATGATGTTTTATTTCTCTGGTGCCGAATTCTGTATAATTTGTGATTTTATTGTCTCTCTATGTCATAAAAATTGCTCAGAGGTCCACAACGAATATAGAGTCAGTCTCTTTTTGTTTCTACCTTAATGTTGATGTATATGCCATTAATTTGATATCATATTTCGTAGAGATTTAACTATTTTTTAAATCATCATCATCATCATAATTATCATTACTATAATTCTTCTTCTTCTTATTATTATTGTTATTTTTATTATTATCATCATTATTATTATTATTATTTGATTATACACAATATCAAATCATTAGCGAAAATATTCACAGATTGAAGTACATTTGCTGCTTAGCAAAGGTTACGTATAATATATCATTTTTCAACATTAATTTTGTATCACTAAGTATTGTACGATTGTCATGCATTTGTCAGAAATGATATACGTATCATATAAATTGTCTGCAGATTTGAATTATGTGCATTTTATGGACAATTGCTTCATTCTTCAGCAAAAAATTACAGACGAGTTTGGTTTAGCTTGTATGTTCCCACTGCGTTTCTTTTTACTGTTATAGAATAATGAATTGCCTATTTAAATTTAACTACAGTATTGAACTGCAATCAATCTGGTAATGATCTAATGCTTTTAATTTGAAAATATTTAAGTTCGAAAAAAACTCTCTGTGCTTAAATACATTTCTTTGAATTTGAAATGAATTGGATTGCTGTTAATTGCTCATACTTTTAGTTAGTAATGGTATGACCGTTGTAAAACTTAACTGTAGTGTTTCTTGTCATCACTCACATCATATATAACAACGTTCATCATTGCAGCATTTTATTCAAACGTTATCTTGTCTTTGAAATTAGAATTGTATTTAAAAAGTTTTCTTCTTTTTGTTTTCATCTTTAGTTGGTGAAGAAATGAACATTCACTTCAGATTACAAATTGTAGTATTGTAGCATTTTTATATTATAGAATTATCGCCTTATAACAAACGTTCTGTTAATGGCTCGGCCGTGTGTATCCAACAATGTTACAGTATAGACATTTCTGTTGATATTGCCTGGTTCACTGTCATTGACACGGTCACTTACATGTTATGTGTTGTGGAAAAAATTGACAAATAAGTGTTCTTTTCGAGTTGATACAAAACTTAAAATTGATATTATAACTTATTTTTGTTTACAGTGTTTTGTCCTTTACTGCGTCCAGTATATAATTAGTGGTGTGTGCTGTCTCCTCTGATAGCTCTTGTATTCTTAGCTCTTATTTGGAACTGATACTTCAAGGAACTAATTTGCTATATAAATAATAAATAAGATCAATGATTTTGTAATTATTCAAGTCAGGATAGGATAAATATCAGTGTCTGTCTTAATTAGGTACTAACAATTTGGTATAGTGGTACTTTAATGATGGCGCGATACAAACAAAATCTGGCAATTCCTCAAAAGATGAAATTATATATAGGAAGAATAATTTCAAACCTGTTTTGTGTTAGGGTATCTTTTTGCTTTTGTGTGTGTGTGTTTTTTTTCTGTCGTTTGTTTTTCGATTGTTTGTTTGTTTGTTTGTTCTTCTTCTTATTATTATTATTATTTTAATTTTAAAATATAAAAATATATTTTTATTTCGCAATAACAGACGAAAACCACATTTAGTAAAGGATACTTTAATCTTTGATTAAATATACTAATTGAAGGAAAACTTTTATACAATAAATATTACAATATTATAATAAGCTGAAATGTTTGAGGTTAATTATAACAACGAAATCTAGAAAAATGACTATAGAGAGTTAAATTTATTATGTCATTTAAATCTCTTATTCAATGTTGATTTAGTCTCGACTAGTAAATCATTTTTTACATATTGCAGATCAAAGACTTTTTACATGACTGTATGGAAAACATTTGGCTTCTTTTGATTTATACCAAAATTTGTCCTTAAAAGTTTAGGCCACCATATCAAAACACGACACTCACATCAAAAATTAGATCAACTTAGCACATAATTTAGGTATAAATGAATAATAAAGTTTAATATAAATACATAATAATACGTTAAGGTGAATTCAAATGCGTACACACGTTCTACGAGGTTTGAACCAGCTTTACCGAAGAAAAATGGATTAATCGTGATGTTGTTGAAACATTGTTTATCTTTTCTTTGCAGCTCTAAACCTTAAAAATACAGCTTGTTCTAGTTCATATAAACAGTTCTTTGGTTCTGCCACCTTCTTCTTGTTTCACTTATCAATCTTTTTCGGTCGATTTACACCTAACCTTAAGCCGATTTTACCTTCTCCTTATTAAACGTTTTTAACGCAAGTGTCACAGAAAATATATCTTCGATTTAAGTATATCATGTTAATGGTCTGATCCTTGACGTTGACTGAAAATTGATACGTATCTGTCTACGAAAGTTGCTTTTATAATAATGAGTAGGAATTATTCGTAGCAATTTTCTGTTTACGTCGGTGAAGACATCAGTGTTGTACCAATTTGTTCTTGTCAACTAAAAATTGTCTTCTTATTCCAAAAACAGCAGTTATATTTCGCGGGGAAATGATGATGACAAAGTTCGTTTGTTTTCTGTTGGCTTTTGTTTTTGTTGTTTTTTTATGTTTGATATTAGTCATTAATTACCGATCTTATACTCTTACGATTAAGGTCATTCGGTTGATTATAAGGGTCAGATACATTTAATTTTCAACTTTCAACATAACAGTGGCACATATTAAAATGACACTGTCTAATTCTAATAATCCAATGCTGATTAAAGTGATTAAATGCTCTGTTATTGACGGCTCTTTGGTACAGTTCCTTTATATAATCATGTTATACAATTCAGTCTAACATAACAGAGAATTAAGGCTCATTTTAGCAAATCGTCAACAGTGTTGTTCCCAAGATATTTTTAACCGATAAACAATGACTTTTTATATCAAAGGATTTTAATCAGTGTTTATAGTCACTAAAACAATTCCAACAAAGTTCGTCTGATCCCCTTTCAAAATTCCATTTTGTTTAGTTTCGGCTATTGTTTTCTTGTTTAGGGCACATGCATTCTTTGTACTTGTGGTGTATACGCCGCTTTTCAAGGAATGGCACGAAAGTGTCACATTGAAGGTTGAAATATAACTGCCGTATAGACACATCTGCGGATGATTCTAAATTCAAAATTTCACCATTTTTGTATTTATATGTTGAATTCTGCTTAAGCCGGTACTAGAGGGCTTGGACGGTAATTTAAACTTGTACCGTTCATAAACAGGATCAATCAAACCGAGCCTGCAACAATTTCAATTTACTCGTTTTGGGTGTTCTTGAGAAATTCCGTTTTTGTCTATTTTTCTAGATTTAGATGATTTAATTAAAAATATGATACTTTCGTAAACAACTAATTATCGTAGGTAATGATAATAATAATAATAAAAATAATAATGATAATAATAATATGAAGGTGTGTCTCTGCTGTTATATCCTTGTAATAAAAAATGATTAGAGTATCGATTTCTATATAACTCTGCTGCTAACAAAATTCATTAGATTCAATATGTTACACATAAATGGTATTAATTTAATAAATCAAATTTAAAATGGACACTAGAATACAGAAATTTGATCATTAATTTTATCATGGAAGAGGAACAGCATCATTCACGTTACTTTTTCATCATAATTTGATGATCATGTCTATTGAAATGAGATTGAAATGCAGGTTCGAAATATTCCTATATCCAACGTGTACAGTAATTTGTAAAATTATCTAAATATGACATCTAATGGAAAGTATTCAAAGTCATTTTTCAAGTCACAGGAAGAATATTAAGTGGCGAGTTTGAAATGCTATGAAATGCTAGTTGGTTTTAAAGCATAATTACATACAATATAAATGTGATAAAATTATTGCGAATTTGTGATCAAACTGATTTGCTCCTTCAACACCCCTTAACGATCAAGGAGAACGAGGATTTGTACGCACACTTTTCATCGATTCGTCGCTCGATTTACATTGAACTTGAAAAGTAATAACGCCAAGCAAACTGAAGTTCATAAATAATAAATGAGACGAAGAGCTGGCTGGTCTTTAAGAAAACAATCCCGCAATCGAATGTCGATTTACCATCAGCATGCACGTTTAGATTTCTCTTTGTTTGAAACATATTTGAAACTAAGGGATCCCACAAAAAGAAACAGAAAAGCAATTTTGGTAATTGATATGAACATACAGTGTACTTTACCTTCATTTGGAGAAAGTAGTCCCATCATTTAAATGTGTAATAAAGGCCTCAATTTACCAAACTTCATTATCTGTTTCCTCAAGCTTGTAATTTCTGACCTTTAGGTTTAAGTAATTACAATAACTACCATTATACATCAGGCTTTACTTTCGTGAATCTTTATAGACAACTAATTTAGCGTGTTGTGTCATTAAATGTGAGTAATGCTGATTTGTTTCTGCTAGATATTCATAACATTCAACTCTGTCCAGATTTTCTTATGAGTTATGAATTTCAATAAATTCGTTTTAAACAGTTTGTTTTCTTATTTTGTATTCACAGTTACGGGAAAAAATCGAGTTTCGTAAAGAATTTAAAGCTATCTAATTGCCAACAGTAAAAGTATATTGATTTCAGACCCTTCATGTCCATTCTAAAAAAGGGGTTAACATGGAATGTCTTTAATATTTAACACACGTGAATCATACATGTAAACAGAATAAAATGTTCTGAAAAATAAATAGTGTTCTGTTATATTTAATTTGGCTTTATCCGTTTAGGATACCGTATTTGTTTCATGCAAGCATTGTAGAAATATTAATTTTCAAAATTCAAACAATAATGTTTGCAGCAGATATATAGCTTTTCACACTTTAAGACACATTTTACCACATAACAAAAAAAATCTTGTTTCAAAAATCATTCGTCATTGTAATATTGTAGCAATAAATTATTATATAATCAAGCCAAATAATTTCAAGTTACATTAAAAGTGAAACATCACTTTACATACAAATCTTTTTAAGCAATTATCAAGCCATCGAGCAAAAGGGAATGAGGATCATTCATTACAAGGTAGAAGATAATACAGTTAAATAAAGTGTTAAACACAATCCCGAATGTTCTATATGAGTTACGTTATACGTATGTGTTTAAGTCGAAAAAAACAACGTTTCGTTCATGAGTAAGTTTTAAAAGAATTGTAAGATATTCTAAGAGTGTTCGTGAATGCCTTTTGTCCAAGGTTTTCTGTGGCAGAAACAGGTTTACAATGTAATGGTCCAAAATGGTTGTAAACAAAATGTTGTTTTATTTTCTTTCATTAAAAATTAATGACAACCAACAACATTTAATACTCTATGGACAGTTATTGATTAAGAAATTGAATGTGAATTATTTCATTATGATACTAAAATTCATGTCGACAAATTAATGCTATATACTATATCTTAAACGTTTATTTGACTTTTATACCTGTCATAGCACAACTGACAAAATACGGTTCAGTTAGATCTTGATCAGTTTAGTAGATCCTGCATGTTGTTTTGTAATCTATTTTGTAATATTGAAAGATTCCTACTCGCTAATTGTTCTGATGCCTGTAAACACACAAATGATTATGCCAGCGAACAGAAGAATAATTGCATTTGACAAAACCAACATAGTGCGTTTGTGACCAGCATGGATCCAGACCTGTCTGCGCATTTGCGCAGTCTGATCAGGACCCCTGCTGTTCGCTTACAAACCTTATTAAGTAAAGAACAGCATAGATCCTAATCCGAATGCGGGGATGCAAACCGCTATCTTCGTTTTGTCATGGCGCGGCTCATTTATAAAAAGCAAAAAGCATTTTGTATCGAATTTTCCTTACTTCTCAGTTAATTGAAAAATGGTATCTTTTAAAACCCATTTTTCGTGAATAATAGATGATGGGACGACAATTAAAGGCTGTTTCACTGCAATTTAAGATAAACGATAGTATCAGTTTCTGCAAAACGTAAATATAGGCTTGTTTACGCAGATCTTTTTATGTTTAGAAAACGAGATTTAGTCTAGTGTAGAACACACATTGAAACGTAAAGCTGGCTAGCTCAATACATTTATTAATGTGTTATTGCAAATATCACTGAGTTTTGTGGCTAAACAATTAATTCCTATTATAACGCTTCCAATTTAGATAATGATGATAATGTAGTGATACAGTTAGTGATACATTTTTTCCTCACAGAAACTGTGAAATAGGTATAAGTTAGCGGAATGAAGGCATGCATTAATTAACAAGCTTTTCGTATTTTATTTAGCTGAACATTGACATTGTCATATTGATCTAGATATTTTGCGCTTTGTCCTGTTTTTAAAGCATAATTTCTATCAACTAGTACAAGAAGTTCAAATCTTGTAATCTTTTGAATATTGCACAGGCAAGTGTGTAAATTGGTGTTACCATGAGCATTTGTCATTCAACTGTAATGTATAAATAGGTTTAATGTTTTTTGAATTTTAATCCGGCTATTTTTCAAGTTAAATTTAAGTGTAAGGAAGTGGTTGCTTATCTTCTAGACAGGCTCATTTTCGATGCAGGCTTATTATCAAATTTGATAAGGGTATTTATATTATTTTGTGATCAGCATATTTCACGCCTGGTAAACGATAGAGCTACCTCTTTCAGAGGTACACGGTAAATCGCTCTACCGCTTCTTCCAACCTAGTGCATGTCGCTAAAATCAGGTGTCAACAAAGGTAAAGGCTGGTCATTTTATATTTATTTTGAAACCTCTACATCAAATATTGAAATACGGAGAATACTATGCCATGCAAATTTGAATAAGATTTCCAGAAAACGTAAATATTTTATAATCATATTTGAAATGTAGTTGTAAGAGCAAATTTAGCGTTGAAATGTTTCATCAGCGTTATTAGCAATATTTTCGATGTAGCTCAACGTTATACTACTTTTTTATTTTATTGAAAGCGTTTCAATCTTTGTTTTCATTTTTGTATTATTCAAGAAAGAGGTAAGGATAACATGCTTGGTGTTCAACCCTTTTACTGTTAAACGTTACGCTTTCATCTTTTAATTACATCTGACTGACTAAGTGAGATACTCTATGATGGAGATTTCTTAAAGCACTTTGGGACTGAATTGTCTAAATGTTCGCCTTCTGTCTTGCGTCGGTGGGTCCTTATAAATGATATTATTGTTGCTCTGCCTTCCTTTAAGTATCGAGTACCTTTCGTACATTATTAACACGATCATTTAGGTGTTTTATTTATATCGTCAAATACATGACTATTCTTAGAATTTCACTTCGCGGGAATTAATTATATTTACACATTCGCGTCATATAGGCTAGGAGTAAGGTTTGGCGCGCCTAAAACCGGTTTAAGCTCTCCAGTTGTGTAACTACAACAGACCGTTCCAAGGCGGTACTGTTTCTTTACGTGTTTCACATGTCTGTATTCTTACTTGTTCAGAATGTTTGCATGTTTTGTAATGTTATTAAATTGTCGTTAACTTAAAGTATTTTCTCCCCCACCCCTTTTCCTATATTTTACCCCCACCCCTTCCGCTTTTTCAGCCCTTGTCCCTTTAGGGCCCATATGAGCCCGTTTTAGTTTTTATTATTTAACACATTACGTGTCCCTCTCCTCATTTCGCCGCCGTTATGTACACTCCCGGTTTTGGTTTGGTGCCTTCTGGATGTCCTGCTGTGGTAGCTTGGGTGTGTCCTGTGAACGGTGCCTTTGCCTTATTGATCTTCATTCTCGTTTTTTTTATGAAAATCCTAATAAAAGAAATCAATGTTATTTCTGATTATTTTATCTCAGATTCCCATACTTTCTTTCTACAGGACTTACTTCTAGTTAACAAGTTATGGCTGAAACAAACAAAGATCACAGGTAATAGATATTCTACTATTGAAAATTACCTTTTCACCGATTTTCTACTGATTAAAGTTTAATTTGGAGGCTTGTCATTCAAAGCAAAATTCAGTTTATAATTAATAAATGAGGAAAAGAATTTGCCGTGATATTAGTTCTTAATCTGTGCAGTCAAGACGGTAAAATATCGATAATGAAGTGCCAATGTGCAAAAAAAACCAAACAAACCAAACGTTTGGTAACCTTAAATCGTCGATATAACATATCTTTATATATTTTACACCAGTATAAACCAGAAAGTGTGATCCTTGTGGCAGAGAGCTTGCGTTTAATAGCTAACAGATAAGTATACATATTTTCCCTATGTATGCAACTAACGTATCATCCCTGTGTGCTTGTAAGAGGATTAAATGGGTTTGAATACCTTCAGTCTCTGCATCTCTTTGTTCCAGAAGATAAGGTTGTTCTGACCTCTGGTGTTGCTTTACAGTTTGTTAACACCGGAAGTTAGCCAAAGTCGTCATTGGCTAACCTGGCGCTAAATGGCCTATTCTGTGTTGGTGCACCGTTAAAACAAACAAAATAACCGGAAGTTATTTACATTCACAGCAGAAGATATAAACTGATACATTTGTGTTTTGCAGATTTTAGGTTGCTTTATGCTTCACCTTAATATCATATTATTTTAGTGCTTCGGGATAATTTATTCTAAAAGTATTCTAAAACGAATTGGTGCTGCAAATGTCACATTGCTGGCCCAAACTTACAGTTTTACTGTATTTTGATAACATATTGCAAATTAATTGTCTTTGATTTGTTTGTGTCAAAATGGATGACGAATATATTACGGTATAATCATTTAAATGATTCGTATTGACCTGTTACTTCACTTATTACAAACTGGTTTATTCTAGCATCATTAAGTCTGATACAATTTTCTGCTCTATTACCACCGTCTTGTCCAAATGAGTGTTGACCTGTTATATTTATACCAATGCAAAACTCGATTCAATCTATAAAGGACTTGTTACCGGGCAAACTGTTTGACCATAAATATGGAAACTATTTTCAACAAGTATGTCATCTCTGTTGATGTAAAAAAAACAATCGCAAATGGCTGACAGTTTTTTTCTTTTGTTCTTTTGGCGAAGATGTATGTATGACGACTCTTTTATTATCAATTTATCAAAAGTCTATGAATTAGTCATATTATATTTATTTTGAATATGATACGAATTTGAAAAGCACATTGTTCCTCATAAAATGATAATTTTATTCTTCTTTAGAACAGGGCAAACCAGAGTGTGAGAATGTTTAAATAATTAGAGCATGTTAGATGCATGTTATCTGAAGAAAGCAGAGCTAAATGTGAAACAATTTGTCATATACATGTATGTAGCAAATTGTAAACAAACTAGTGTTTTGTTATCCATATAAAATAACAAGTCACTATGATTGTACTAATTGATAAAAAGCAGCAGAAGGAACACATTGTTCAGGTAATTGGCTAATGAATACATAATTATTTGAATCCTATGACATTATTCCAAGAATAAAAAAAAGCTTTTATGAAACAAAAATAAAAGCATTTCTGGGGCATAATTGGCCTGTATGTATCATTAGCGTTCAGATAAAGTATACAACGTGTATGACTGTCATTTATGGAGCCGTTGCCTTTGGATATTGATGGGTCTGTGTTTCGTGAACGTTGCTCTCCTTTAGGTTGTTGATCGTTATTATTATATCAAGCCTTTTGTTATAATTATCTATTTAGATACCGACAATAATCAAATCAAGACTAAAATTTTTAATATTATAGGTGTACATACAAATTTTTTGTTCTATGGATTAGGTTATTACAAAAAATAAACTGTTATCATATGTATTGACGTTTATCGGATGACATTGAATAATGTAAAAGCATTTATCCTCTTTTTGTGTTGTCTATATTAAATGTGAATTAGATTGAAGATCAAGATCTCATAAAACACACACTTGGTGATAAAGAATTTATTTTAAAGACATGATAAAATGAAATCGAAGTAGAGGAAAGTGCTATTTACAAGTTACAGACTGCATAAATAACAAACGAATGGTACAGAGCAATCCAAATGCAAAAATACTGACTGGATCTCAGCCAAATATTACCCTTGAAACAGTCTATTTTATTCAAATTTACCTTTCCCTATCCCTGTGTTTTGGTTTTGTATTCCTCTGGTATCATCATATTTTTCTATAAGTGTCGTATGCGTGTGATAATATACAATTATTGACTAGTGAGCCATTGATTATGGTGTGATATTCACCGGCAAATGGCAAATTAAGATTGCAGCTATATTTAGATTATATACTAAGTTCTAAAAGTTGCTTTGCATTCGCTTTAAAGTTACAAATATTATATAATTTTCTATGTCATCGTTTAGTGTAGATGCTTCAAACTCAATCTGTTATTAAGGGATTCTGCTGTTATTTATGTAAAAATAAAGTACATATTTCTATCACAATTTCAACTTTAACGATTTAATGTCTGCTTACTGTATAATCTTTAAACATTATGCATCACTAGTTTACAATTTGTGTCTGTAACAAAAGGTCAAAGGAAATAAATTCTGAGGATTTAAATTATCACGTTAATAATTTTTCTACTAGGTTCGACAAGTTGTCTATCAAACTTCGGTGTATAAAGCAATAATAATAGCGGGGTTTGTTAGATATTAAGTCACGACGCGAATACTATCAATGTTAGATATTATAAAATGCTAATCAGCAAAGGTTGTAAGTGTGCTACACGTAATGAAGTTCATTTAGCATTATATCAAAGTCAAGATACCACATTTTTACAAATTTATTTAAGCAGGTTAACAGACATCTTTATACATTTAACAAATAAAACATGGCCTTGAGGACAATATACAAGTTAACGAACTGGTTGGTCAGACTGAGGAAGGTATATGGCCTGAAGCGAAATCTTTTCATCCCTATTGTTGCTGTCATTTTTACTATAATTTGCTTTCAAATAATAATTTTATTAGTTCAGTGTGTGAAATATATCAACCCCTAGTCGGATTTTACAATATCGTCTGCTTGTGTTGTCGTGAAATTTGCACGTCGTGAAAGTCGCGTGTAAACAGTCTGTATAAGAATTATGGACTGGGAAGCCGATCTGTATGCGATTTATGGACTGGATGACGTCATATTAAACATAGAAGGTCGTATACAAATTGGGTTAAATATATATAGATATATTTCAGACATGACTCGTGTATATAAGCTGAAATATTATATATATTATGTATTATATAAAATGATGTATATTTACCTAACATTTCGTGAACGTATTGGTTTCGACAATAATATTATCGTTCAAAATCCTTTTGGTTTACTTCATTTTAATAATAACATATTCTGATAGTTTACTATCTATATGAATATAAGTATTTTAAACTGTTTTAAATCTCTTCAGACACCACCCAAGTTTGATAGTTGTTTGCCAGACAAATTGCTATACAACTGCATGCTACAAGATAAACTAAATTGGTAAATTAGACCTTGAACAAAAATGTAGTAGCAAATTTATTCAACTGCAAACATTAAAACCAACCGATATCTCATTAAAACTAATGCATTTACGAGTCAATAATATCGACAATACATTTGTTTAGATATAGGAACGCATGATTTATAGTAGCAAATATTTTTTAACTATATAAAGCGTCTCGTCCATACTTTTGTTGTTTTTTCTTCTTGTTATTGACCTACCAGAACCGCACAATATTTCACTATACAGATAGTAACATTAACAGGATGTTTTTCAATAAAATATTGTAATAATAAATATTTTCTATTGTCATAAAACCATAATTGTGGGATTTATTGCGTTTCTTATATTAAACTAAAGAAATAGGGTGATAGAAAATCTAATAATATGGCCATGAAGACGATACTTGACAAATAAAGGACAACACAATCTAAGCTAAGAACTTAATTACAATATATTATTGCCTATGTCACCATTTTATTTGTCTTTAAATGTCACTTTACTAGTTCATTAAAGCAACGAATCAGATAAAATTGTAATAAGATAAATTTCCCTTTCAAATAACACATTACGATTCCAAATACTTGGTGACAAGAAGACGACAAATAAAAATAAACTACGTTAAAGGGAGACACAGGCAGCACATTTTTCATGTCTTAGTTTTGAATTTTTCATTCATTTATCTTTAAATATCCTCAAAATGAATACACTAGGCAGTCAAGGGAACAAAACTTTTCTCCATATAAAGAATAAAATTGTAGTTTCCTAACTTGACCCGCGTGGGTCAGGTTAGAGCGCTAAGATTTCACAATAGTTGTCACAGTGAACTCTGGAAACGTTAAAGAACATGCCAAAATAAATGACTTAGACTTGTTTTAATCATACAATATCCACAATACCTGTTATTGTAACTTCAAGGGTTAATTGAAGTTACATGACTTGTTTTAAAATTATTCGGTGATTCTATTGGCGTCTAGATTTCGTTATACATACATAGATATATTTACACTTCAAACCCAAAATATATAGAATTAATACAGAAATTCATGTTGGGACTTTAAGAAATGTCATTTTAACGTGATTTGAGTACACAGGATCATTTTAATATTTTTGTCATTATTTTGCCTAAGTATCCCTTTAAATTGAAAACTTATAACATAACATTCACCCTTTTTAACTATCACTATTAAAAGAGATATTCTGAAAGCTTTATAAGAATATCTACTAAACATACGGTGACATATTTCATTTCATTGTTAATTAGCATTAAACATTACTATGTGTTGATTCATAAATGTAGCTATGCATACTATGCATTTCATTTTTTAAGTTCTTTTCTAAACCTTCTATTGATGTTGGTGTGATGACACAATCTAGTGACATTATTGTACTTTTTTATTAGGAGCTTATTGATAACACAAACGGTTCGCAGATTGATATTTGCAGTTTTGTAAACTTACTAGAAAGATGCAGATTTTTAGCTGCAATACAATCAAACGTTTTAGCTAATGTACAATTAAATCCAGAGAAAAGGTTGATTTAATCTTCTTCTTTCATACTTCTGCTAACCTTTTTCCCTTTATGAATTATTTGAAAATCAAACAGAAACCAAATGGAACATAAATGTACACATTTTATTTCATATGATATAACAGGATAGACCATTCTTTTGTAACAAAATCACCGTAGGGAACGTGTTACAGTATCGCGTTTTTCGGTTACAGTATAGAATTTTCAAGATGGAGGATTATTTATGGGAAGAGAGGTGGGGGATTTTTATTCCGGTCCATACTTTACTAGTAGTTTAGTTTCTAAAAGATATTTTTGTGCTTTGCTTGTAAGGAACAAAATCCGGAATCTAGTTATATATTTCTTCAGACCCTGCACCGCAGATTTATCTCTATATTGTCTCATAAATGTGCAGATTTGACAGTTTAAAAATTTGAATCGAGAAACCAACGCATTTTTCTCACATTCCGACATTATTTTGGCATGCCTAGATAAAGTAAATCTACAAAACGTTAGTCCTTTATGTTTAGAAACGTTTATAAAAGTAAATGACCAGTTGAACCTATTTTCCTGTTGGTAAAATGCGTTTGAAAAAATAAACAATGTTACAGTATAGATCGAGGTTAATTTTGAAGGGTTACAGCATAGACCTAGCCACTTTCATCCAATTTTGTTACAGTTTATACCCAGATTTCTGTTACAGTTTAGATACTTGCTGTTTTGTTTATTTGTTTGGATTTTTACGGCACGTCAACACATAACTGGCCATATCGTGCCGAATGCTATAATAGGCTTAAAATGTTATGTAAAACATTGTAAATGACAATAGAAATGATCCAATTAGATCCTAGAATACAAGTTTATCTCTTTCAAATAATCAATTGTGTTTTTTGATGTAATTGTATTAAAAAGTTCTTTGAGTGAATTTACAGAATAAAATCTATTACGGGCCTGTGAAAAAAATGACATTCAAGAAGAAAATGCTTGACAGTAAAATTTTCATTACAACCTACACAGAAAGGGGCATTGTCATTTGTGAGGAGATAAGAGTGGGTAATTTTAGTGTGTCCAATTCGGCATCGAAGAAAAACTGTTTGATCACGGCGGTTTGACAGAGATAGAGATGGTGACATATCAAGAGATGGGTTTATATCGTGAAGTTTATTAAAAACGGCATTGTCCCAATCTTTAGATACTTGCCAAATTTCAAACAAAGTTCGTGTATCCATTATTTTTATGAAATAACTCATACCTTTCTATTAAATACATCCTTGAAAGGTTGTATTACTTTTTTTCTTCAGCAGAAAACTTTATAGTTTGCTATTTTTCTTACTTTAAGTTTCATATTGAGACTTTTTGCAGAATAAGTAATGTCCTAATTAAGGACTGTTTTCACGACAACAACAGTAACTTACCGAATTTTATTGAGAGAAGAAAGATTATTGCTTGATATCATTACACATTATAATAAAGCCTATTAGTAATAAAATAGAGAAAAAATAATCCTTAACAGAAGTCCAACACAGAAAACATGAAAATGATGCAGGCTCAGTTTGATTAAACCTGTTCATGGACGGTAGTGGTAACTGCAAGCTACCGTCCACGCCTCCTAGCACCGGCTTCAGCAGAATTCATTTTAAACATTAAACTGGTACACTTCAGATTTTTTAACATCTGTGGATGTGTTCATATGGCCGTTATCATGGAACCTTCAATGTCACACGTTATTGTCATTCTGTGAAAAGCGGCATATTACCCCCAGGTTAAAAATTGCGTGTGCAAACAAAATTAAATTTTGAGAGGGTATCGGAGGTCATGAAGCCTGCATACCATAGATAAGCTGTCAAAAGACACACTTAACAGACAGGCAATACCCTAAGAATGATTTAACAGTATTTAAGTGAGCAATACTGCAACATTAAATTTTATTTGAAGTTGGAATTTCCATCTACCATAATGTTTTTGTAAGTATTTAAAAGGGTTTATGAATATTTTCAATTTTGTTGTGTTGGAATTTCTTTAGGGATTCTGTTTAACTCTATTTTTGTTACGTTTGACTTTCTTGGATTTTAAGTTTCAACGACACTGAAGTCATGTGAAAACATTTCTGCTTTAGTGTAAAGAAAGACCCCAGATACCCATTGTGAAACATTAAAGACATGAGCGGGCACCTGACCAGAACCACCGTTCTTCCGTAAATTAGCTTGATAGATTCCTCACATACAAAGAATCCAAAGTCATGATTGGATTTCAACTACAGCAGTAAATGAAAGATGATTTGAAGTCGACGGCCTTATCCCGACTCTGCCACTATTATGTACCTCCATTAGGCTCACTAGAGTAAATTGTCTGACCTCAATTTATACTCTTTAACTTTCAATATTATTTTCTTTTTCAGAAAATTCAAAACTGCTATACAGGATTTCTGAAATAAAGAAAAACGACTTTTAATTTAACAAGGACAAAATAATCGTAACTTCAACAAAGAAGCATTCGAAATGACGCCATGATCATGATTTGATTTGAATGCTTTTGGTTCGAGATGAGAAGGGTCTTTAAACATAGCCTTTTTTCAAAATCTATGTTTTGGGTTTTCGTATTGCAACCGAAACAATTTGAACAACGTATTTGGTAGAAAGTCATGTAAATTTAATCACATTAAGTCAAGTAGTTACTGAGCGATGAGATTGCACAGACATATGTACGACAGACGGACGAATAGCCATCGGGCCAATAAGCTCACAGATATTTAAAAGTCTATGTAACATTCATACATTTTACCTAGTATATATAGAAAATATCGAAGTCTAAACTGTAACCGAAATCTGGGTATAAACTGTTGAATTTAGAAATTAAATCAAAGTTACGATTGTAAAATTTAGTAAAATATTTCCGTAATTTATGATAGCGGTAGCCCTGTTTTAGAAGCTTGCTGGTAATAAAAATATTCCGCTCGTTGAAATCCTTTACATTGCTACAAGCTCTAGCGAACCTAATTAACTGAGAAACATAAACCCCGTAAGATGTTGCATGGGGTACGTCTCCATCTAAATGTGGATAATTAACTATACAAAAGTCAAAGTCATCTCTTTTATCATAGATTTTCGTGTGAATAGAATTGTTGTTGATAATAATATGAAGATCTAAAAATGATGTACTAACATTTCAAGAGTTCGTTTTATTAAGTTGTAGTTGGCTGTAAAAAGTCTCCCCGTACATTTAATCAATGATGTTATATTTTCGATCCTTGAAGATCGTTCAGCACGACATTATTGTTGTGCTTGTGGTATTTTTAGTTTCAACTTTTCGGCATTGTATAATGAAGAAAGGAGTTCAAAACATGTGTGCCATAAGTTTGTCGAGTTAATTGAGTTGTTTATCATATCATTACTAAACAATCAAGGTGCTGATTAAGGCCCTGTCACATTAGACTGCGCTTTTACTGCGTTTGCACGGCGTTGTTAAATTTGACAAAGCGCCACAAGATCGCAAGAAAAATCTGACATTTTTGATGACATTGAGACTTCACGGCAATCATGGCGTCGCTACGGAGCTTCCACGGCGTTATAACGCGTTCCAACGGCGTTTTGATTGGAGATTGTCTGCGTTCGGACTGCGTTCTTTGCGCTTCCACTGCGCTTTCACGGAGCTTACAAGGAGCTCTCGCGGCGTTCACACTGCGTATATACTGTATAAGTACTTATTTTGGCGGGGGTTTATATTTGGCTATATTGGCGGTCAGGGTCAGTAGCGCCAATTCAAAACACCGCCAATTTAAAGCACCGCCATTTTAGATCATCGCCATTATTCTTTGAAAGGTAGACAACTCATGGTAAAATAGCTTTGGTTTGTCCGAGTAATCTCCTCTCAAATCTGCAACAGCATCATTTGCGGCACTCAATGAAGAAGCTTTGTCCGTATCTTCGATTTTCGTCGGATCTGGCAGTAAAACGCTCGGCGGTTGTTTGATGTTCAATTTACCCCGTTTCAACCATTTATCCATTACTAGTATTAACTATGATTTTATGTTATATTTAACTTCTTGCTTGTGGCCTAACTTACAAGTTGAAAAAATACAGCTAAATAAATGATACATGGTTTAGCAGCGCCTATATATACCTATAAATAGCAAAATATTTGTGATATCAGCTCAACAAATTGCTCGTGCTAATGTTATTCCTATTCATTAGAGAAACATCTCTCTAATCACGATACAAATAATAACAAAAATAGTTCAGGTTTTTATAAAAATCGTTCAGAATTAGCACGATGTAAAGATAAAGGTGACCAAGCATAGGTATACCGTATGCCGTAAAATAAACGAGGACAGTCAACTACTGCGTGACCGGTGTTATTTTTATTTATTTTTTTTATTCTTTATTTGTAATCGCCAATTCATGACCCCATATTTATGCCAACAAGTGTTTTAATTTGGCGGTCTAAAAGCGTTTGCGCCAATTTATGACCCCGCCAATTCAAAACACTTTAAAAAACGCCAACATTTGACACCGCAGATATAATGCGCTATACAGTACGTGTTTCATATACCAGATATCACTGATTCTGAATAGTCGTGTACCTGCTGCAACTGCATGCAATCAAGCAATATTTCAGCTTGCTGTCGTTCATCACCCATTGTTAAAAGGACATTTATTTGCAAAAACGTTTAATATATATAGAGTGACCACCAAAAGGACTAGACTAAAGTCACAGTGATCTTAATTGCGGATGGTCTTAAATATGGCTATAATTATCAAGGCATATTTATTTTCATGACCACTATATTTGAATTTTTATGTGTTAACATGTTTTTAAACAATTATATTATAACCTTCAAAATAAATTTGCAGAAAATAACATTAAACCACTCTCAAGTTTATTTTCTCACCTTTATACAATTATCTAATCATAACAGTTGCAACACCTGTTTCATCAAGTGTCATGCTTTAGAGAATTCAAGAAGATGAATAACAATAAACTTGTGATCTGAATAGGTGATCTTTGCCCGGTCCTGTTTTTGGTTGGGGTCCGCCTGGGCTCCTTGCCACTGGTTCTTGTTGCTGGGTCATAAGGGGGTTGCGTTCATTGAACGCCGCCTTTCCTTGTTGATCTTGTTTATCATATTTTTTGACTGGAATATCAGTGGTCTCAATAGTGGGGTTAGATAAATAAAACAAAGAATTGGAACTGAAACTGGTGGTCTTAAAAGTGGATAAGTGGGGTGGTCTTAACTGTGTTACCATTTACATAAATAACAGAAAATCTCATTATTTTGAAAATTTGTCTTAATACAGAGGTGATCTTAATTCCGGAGTTGTCTTAAGTAGGGATTCTACTGTACTGTATTCTGCAATATCAGATGAACGCAGTAGAATCGCCTTGAAAGCGCCGTGGTCGCCGTGACAGTGCCGTAAAGTCGTAGTAAGAGCTTTTGAGAAAAAATAAAGCTCCGTACAAGCGCCGTACGCACGCAGTATATGCGCGATAGAGACGCCGCACAATCTCCATACAAGCGCCATGTTTAACAAAGGCGTTCATTCGGCGATCGTTCTGCACTTTCGCGGCGCTCCTGTTGCGTTGTACGAGATGCTATTGAGTTGCTACGGCGTCCTTACTGCGATCCCACTGCGCTCTTATCAGAACGCAGAGTGACGGCGTTTGTTCGCGCCGTCGGTCGGCGTTCTATGCGATGCCACTGCGATGCTAAAGCGATGTTTGCGATCTTACTGCGCTCACCTCCTCGGCGTTCTGAATTTTCTTTGGACGCCGTGAGAACGCCGTCCTAGTGTGACAGAGGTTTTACAGACTTCCCGAAATACGTCGGTTGGACGGACATGTCCAATAAATTTTGATTAGGTCCGACGATTCTTTATTCCGGATCGGTCCGACATTCCGGATCGGTCCGACTGTCCGGCTTTTATTCAAAAAATAAAATATGATAAAAAAGATCAACAAGGAAAGGCGGCGTTCAATGAACGCAACCCCCATATGACCCAGCAACAAGAACAATAAAACAGGACAGGGCAACAGGGCAAAGACAGAGCACGGACAGGTTAATCATTAAATGATAAATAATTTGTAACTGATTAGGAATTCAAAGAAAGGAATAATAGGCCCACAAAGAGGAAGGGGCCAGGAGAGGGGGGGGGGGGGTTAATCAAAGAAATAAAAACTAGAGGCAATGGGGAAGATACTTACCGTAGACGAGAAAACAACAAGGGACACAAGCAAAAGTGTCACCAAAACAGTATGAAACAACATAGACATACATCTGAGGAACACAGTGGGGCGCCGCCTTGGAACGGTCAGCAGCATAATAATGACTGCTGGGGAGTTTAAACCGGTTAATGGTGCACCAAACCTCGCTCTTAGCCCCACCATGTTCCTATAAACGAGACAGTGTAAATAAAATGAATCCCCGCCAAGTGAAATTCTAACAGTTGTCATGGTTACAAAAGGTTAATTAAGTAAAACACTAAAATGATCATGTAGAAACATATAAAAGTAAACCCAATGACCATAACAAAAGTATTCAATGTCCTAAAGGAAGACAGAGCAACAAGAAAATCACCTACAAGGGCCCGACGAAGCAAGGCAGAAGACGAACATTAAGACAATTCAGTCCCAAAAGGCTTAACGAACTATCCATCATAGAGTGTCCCACTTGGTCCGTCAGATGCAATCAAAAGAGGAAAGCGTAGTGTCCAACTGTAAAACGGTTGAACACTAAACATGCAGTATGTCTTAAAATAGTAGGGTCATAACCTCTTTTAATAAAACGTTTAATGAATTTAGTAAAAACAGCAGAAAAATTACCATGACCCAAAATCTTACGAAGTTTGTAAATCACATCGCCATAAAAATCAGGCTGGCTAATCCCTTGTCGCAGAAGAGTTTTTAAATCACTATTGAATTTAGAAATTAAATCAAAGTTACGATTGTAAAATTTAGTAAAATATTTCCGTAATTTATGATAGCGGTAGCCCTGTTTTAGAAGCTTGCTGGTAATAAAAATATGCCGCTCGTTGAAATCCTTTACATTGCTACAAGCTCTAGCGAATCTAATTAACTGAGAAACATAAACCCCGTAAGATGTTGCATGGGGTACGTCTCCATCTAAATGTGGATAATTAACTATACAAAAGTCAAAGTCATCTCTTTTATCATAGATTTTCGTGTGAATAGAATTGTTGTTGATAGTAATATGAAGATCTAAAAATGATGTACTAACATTTCAAGATATGATAAACAAGATCAACAAGGAAATGCGGCGTTCAATGAACGCAACCCCCACATGACCCAGCATCAAGAACCAATGGCAAGGAGCCCAGGGGGACCCCAAACAAAAACAGGACAGGGCAAAGACAGAGCACGGACAGGTTAATCATTAAATGATAATTAATTTGTAACTGATTAGGAATTCAAAGAAAATAAAAATAGGCCCACAAAGGGGAAGGGGACAGGAGACCGGTGGAGGGGGTTTGATTGTTTGTTTGTTTGTTTCATTTTACGCCTTTTTTCAACAGTATTTCAGTCATATAGGCGGGTAGTTTCCTAACCATCGTTCCTGGAGAGTTACACCAGTACTAGACTATTTTTATTAAATTCTGGAAACAAAGTGATCCCTCGGAAGCATTAATCACAACAAAATAACATAAGAATTGCAGACTCGGTTTGATTGAGTCTGTACATGAGGGATAATGAATAAGTGCAACATCCCTCACGCCCCCTAGCACCGGCTTGAGCGGTACTCAATTCTCAACATATATAGTGTTGGCATCAATGATCCCGAAGGACCAGAAAATATAACAACACTGAAGTGAAGTACGGGGCAACTTTTTACGGCTGCCACACAGCACTTGACACCTGCTGTTGTGAAGTTGTAGTTGGCTGTAAAAAGTCTCCCCGTACATTTAATCAATGATGTTATATTTTCGATCCTTGAAGATCGTTCAGCACGACATTATTGTTGTGCTTGTGGTATTTTTAGTTTCAACTTTTCGGCATTTTCTAGTTGGGTGGTTCCAATATTCCTCCTTGAATAATGTTGAATCACCCTTAGGATATGTTGCCTGCTTTTTAAATTTGTCTTTTGACGTCTTATCTGTGATACGCAGGCTTCATAACCTCTGATCCCCTTTCAAAATTCCATTTTATTTAGTTCCGCCCATTGTTTTCTCGTTTAGGGCACACGCTTTTTATATTTTATTACTTGGGGACCATACGCCGCTTTTCATGGACTGGCACGGAAGTGTCACATTGAAGGTTCCATGATAACCGCCGTATGAACACATCTGCGGATGTTTCTAGATTCAAAATTTTACTATTTCATGTTTAAATGTTGAATTCTGCTTAAGCCGGTGCTAGAGGGCGTGGACGGTAACTTGCACTTTCCAGTACCGTCCATGAACAGGCTCAATCAAACCGAGCCTGCAACATTTTCAATCTTGCCGTGTTGGGCTTTCTTTATTGTTTGTTTGTTTATGTCATTTTACGCCTTTTTTCGACAGTATTTCAGTCATATAGGCGGGTAGTTTCCTAACCATCGTTCCTGGAGAGTTACACCAGTACTTGACTACCTTCCTCCGCGCTAAACTACCAAAGCATCTCCCGGGGATCGAACCCACAGGGCTTTCTTTAGGGATTCTGTATTTATATATTTCATGCGGATAAATGTCAGACACCATTTGATCAAAATAAGGATTATCTAAATTAAAAATATCATCAAGGTATCTGGAAGTATTATTAAATGCGACTATAACATCTTGTTGTTTATCTTCAGAGAGACTCAACATATAGTCTCTTTCATAGCAGTACAAAAACAAATCGGCGACCAGGGACGTGCACAATTAGTACCCATATGAATTCCTATGATCTGTTTAAATAGGGTATTATTAAACCTGACATAAATGTTGTCTAAAAGAAAAGAGAGTGCTCTACAAACTTTGTCACAGGTCCACATAGTATAATGTTTAACAATACCGTTAGTATAAAAAAGCTTTATTAGAATTACATGCTAGAAAGGTAACTTTTTCCCGTGCAAAAGTTTTCTGAATTAGGGAAATTAGTTTATCATTGATTAATTTATGTGGCAAAGTTGTATGAAGTGTAGAAAAATCGTATGTATTTTATGTGGCAAAGTTGTATAAAGTGTAGAAAAATCGTATGTACTGACAGTAGAAGCTTGAAAGTTCTTAATTTTGAATTTATCCAAGATTTCACCAGATTTTTTAATTGACCAAAAGAGATGTTTGTTTGTTTGTTTGGATTTTACGGCACGTCAACACATAAATGGCCATATCGTGCCGAATGCTAAAATAGGCTTAAACTATTATGTAAAACGTTGTAAATAAAAATAATAAAAAAAAGAGCCAATCAGATCTTTGAATACAAGTTTATCTCTTTTAAATAATCGATGATGTTTTTTGATGGAATTGTATTAAAGAGTTCTTTGAGTGAGTTTACATTATAAAATCTGTTACGGGCCTGTGAAAAATCATGACATTCCAGAAGAAAATGCTTGACAGTAAAATTTTCATTACAGCCTACACAGAAAGGGGCATTGTCATTCGTGAGGAGATAAGAATGGGTAACTTTAGTGTGTCCAATTCGGCATCGAAGAAGAACTGTTTGATCATGGCGGTTTGACAAAGACAGAGATGGTGACACATCAAGAGATGGGGTTATATCATGAAGTTTATTAAAGACGGCATTGTCCCAATTTGCTTTCCATTCAGATGAAACGAGTTTATTTATAGCCGTTCTAAAATCACAAGCAGGTAACAATAAGTCAGTGTTTTGAAAATTTAAAGCTTGTTTAGCTAAAGCATCTACTTTTTCATTTCCTCGTATACCTACAGGACTTGGAATCCAATATAATTTAACAGATTTTATTTTAAGTATATCATGAAATCGCAAAAGAAGTTTCTTTATCATGATATTGTCAGATTTTTTATTTTTAATGGATATTAAAACAGAAAGCGAGTCAGAAAAATATCACAAATTTATCATGGGTATGCTGTTCTATGTATGACAATGCTAAATCTATAGCTTTTGCTTCAGCAGTAAAAATTGATGCATTATCTGGTAACCTCATACTAGATGTAAAATCATTTTCATACACAGCCGCACCTACTTTGCAACCTTCCTTTGAACCGTCCGTATAAATATGTATAAAATTTTCATGTTCTTCCTTAATTGCTAGAAACTTCTCTTTGAAATGTTCATGTGAATTTATGTCTTTTTTATATTTGAAAGGTTAATATTTATTTCAGGGAATTATAAGTCCAAGGTGGAACATCCTCATCGTCATTTTGAAGGATACTGACAGGATTAATTTTAAGTTTATCTAAATCATCTTTTAAACGAAGGCCTGATGGTTTAATTTCCTTTGGTTTGTTAACAAATTTTTCAATATAATTTGGTTTGAAAATAATATTTTTGGCTGGATTTTTGCTATTTGATGAAATTCTAGTTGCATATTGAAGTGATAGCTTTTTTTCGACGAAGTTGAAGCGATGGTTCCCCAGCTTCCGCATATAGACTTTCTACAGGTGAGGTGCGAAATGCACCTAAAGCTAAGCGTAAACCCTGGTGATGTATGGTATCTAGCATTTGAAGATATGATTTTCTTGCAGACCCATATACAACAGAACCATAATCTAATTTTGATCGGATAAGACTTCTGTATAATTTGAGTAATGTGGAAGAATTTGATCCCCAATTTGTACTTGATAAAACCTTAAGTAAATTTAAAGCTTTAAGGCATTTAGTTTTCAAATGTTTAATATGTGGTATAAAAGAAAGTTTTTTGTCAAATATAATTCCTAAAAACTTAGCTTCATCAACTACTGGAATTTTAGAACAAGATATGTAAAGTTCAGGGTCATTATGGTGTTTCCGCAATCGACAAAAATGAACACATTGAGTTTTTGACTTTGAAAATTTAAAACCATTTTCTATTGCCCACTTTTGGATTTTATCTAAATTTTGTTGAAGTTGCCTTTCAATTGTTCTCATACTTTTCGATCGATAGCAGATAAGAAAATCATCTACATATAGAGAAAAATCTATGCCTGGTGTAAGAGCGCTAGCAAAATTGTTTATTTTAAGGCCAAAAAGTGTAACAGAAAGTATGCTTCCTTGAGGAACACCTAAAACTTGCCTGTGTTTTCATAGACTTTATCACAATATCTAATTACATGTGTTTTAATGGCAGTCAAACAAGACGTCAATAAAATAGAAAGTTTACTTGTAGTGCAAGATGTAGAATTAGCAATGAATCTGGCTTTGTAAGGTTTTAACGGTATTGTTAAACATTATACTATGTGGAACTGTGACGAAGTTTGTAGAGCACTCTCTTTTCTTTTGGACAATATTTATGTCAGGTTTGGTAATACCCTATTTAAACAGATCATAGGAATTCCTATGGGTACTAATTGTGCACCCCTGGTCGCCAATATGGGGGTTGCGTTCATTGAACGCCGCCTTTCCTTGTTGATCTTGTTTATCATATTTTTTATGTAATTTAGGAATCCAATACATAATAGGAAGTTTATACAAAATGGCGTCGCTTAAATATTACGCAGGTGCTAAAATAGATGAATACAGAATCCCTAAAGAAAGTCCAACACGGCAAAATTGAAAATGTTGCAGGCTCGGTTTGATTGAGCCTGTTCATGGACGGTACTGGAAAGTGCAAGTTACCGTCCACGCCCCCTAGCACCGGCTTAAGCAGAATTCAACATTTAAACGTGAAATAGTAAAATTTTGAATTTAGAAACATCCGCAGATGTGTTCATACGGCGGTTATCATGGAACCTTCAATGTGACACTTCCGTGCCATTCCATGAAAAGCGGCGTATGGTCCCCAAGTAATAAAATGCGTGTGCCCTAAACGAGAAAACAATGGGCGGAACTAAATAAAATGGAATTTTGAAAGGGGATCGGAGGTTATGAAGCCTGCGTATCACAGATAAGACGTCAAAAGACAAATTTAAAAAGCAGGCAACATATCCTAAGGGTGATTCAACATTATTCAAATTGGGATATTGGAACCACCCAACTAGAAAATGCCGAAAACTTGAAACTAAAAATACCACAAGCACAACAATAATGTCGTGCTGAACGATCTTCAAGGATCGAAAATATAACATCATTGATTAAATGTACGGGGAGACTTTTTACAGCCGCCACACGGCACAAATAACACGGATGTGATCATAAAATAAACCATAAACCTGGGCAAAAAAGAAAAAAAGACGTAAGAGGGGCGTCCAGAAGAGGAGAAAAAATACGAAAATAAGAGACCTGATAGGAAATTTAATGCAAAATGGAAGCAGGGCCGTGAATGGTTGGTGTATGACACGGAGGAGGTGAGAATGCGTTGTACGGACTGTGCTGAATTTTAAGGTGAAAAAATAAAAACTGAAAAATATTTTAGAAATACAAACACGTTTATTCTTGCTGCAGAAATTTCAGAGTATCTTTAGTTGAGGCTAATGAGAAATCAAAAGTACACCAAAAAGCACACATCTATGTGCAAAATAAATAATAAAAAACTGCCGTTTAAAAAATCCAGCCAGTTGCTGGAGATTAATGATTTAAAATAAAAATGCCCATGCAATAGCAAAAAATAATCGTCCCATAACAGATTATATGTGGCTTTGTGATATTGACAGAGCTGACTCTGACGTTGAACATAGGAGACCAGTAAAGAAAAGGAGTAAGAAACGCAAACATCAGAGATTGCTTGATTCTTCATCAGATGAGAGTGAAGAAGATCAACCACGTCGCAGTACTAGGGGTCAAAAGATGCCTAGAAATATTCCCAAAAGTATTTCATATAATGGGAAGAGTAATTTTGCTGCATACAAAATGAAGTTTTAGCAATATGTTAAGGCAAATAGTTTGATGGAGGAAGAATAAAAAATCTGTATTGGTGCCTTACTGGATAAGCAGCAGAGTACTTTACACTTACAATGGAGGTCAACAACAGACTGTTCTGTCTTATAGACGACTGATCAAAAAGTTAGAGCAGAGATTTGGGTCCAGGGAATTGGCCGAAACAGCCAATGCAAGATTGTAGCAGGCTTGCCAAGGTCCAGATGAAAGTCTAGAAGATTGGACGGACCGTATTCTAACTTTAGCGACAAAGGCATTTAGAGAAGTTCCGAACAAATATGCTAACCAGCAAGCAATCACCCGATTCGGTTCAGGTCTACTTGATAAACAGTCGGCTCAGAACGCTTGTGTCCAGAGACAAGTGAGGGTGTCATAGATTATGTGATGTGATATCAACATGTACACCAGGCTTTTTATGGCAAATCCAAGCCCACGCGATTTACGCGTGACAGAAGTGAAGACCCTCCACATGTTTATGAAACAAGTGCGGCTCCACAAGGAGTTTCGGGTTAGCAATTCCAAAAAGTAATGGACATGCTTAAAGAAACACGTGTTACGCGTGACAAGGTGAAATATCATCTTCAGGCTATTCCTCAAGGTGTGTCTAACGATCAGTTTAGACAAATGATTGAAATGCTAAACGAGATGCATCAGGTTTTGACGTTGGACGTATCACCCAAGAAGCCAACGGCCTAAATAAGAAACAAACCCAGGCATCATGGGGTAGGTCGTGAGCCAAAGGCAAGATAAGACGGAAAGGTAAGTGGTACAGGAGAAAATATGATAAACAAGATCAACAAGGAAAGGCGGCGTTCAATGAACGCAACCCTCATATGACCCAGCAACAGTGGCAAGGAGCCCATAGCGGATCGCAAACAAAAACGGGACAGGGCAAAGACAGAGCACGGACAGGTTAATCACTAAATGATCAATAATTTGTAACTGATTAAGAATTCAAAGAAAACAAAAATTAATAAATGATTGAATAATAGGCCCACAAAGTCAAAGGGGAAGGGGACAGGAGACCGGAAAGTAAAGATTTTGTTAGGGGATGTTGTACGGACTCTAGCACACAAACAGATGACAATTTATCAGAAGGTGCTTGCGATAATATTACAAGGAAGACCTCAAAGCTAAAATCAAGGGGAAAAAAAATAAACTTCTGAACAAAAAATAGAGAAAAACAGAATTCCTAAAAAAGCCCAACACGGCCAAATTGTTTAATGTTGCAGGCTCGGTTTGATTGAGTCAATGGACGGTACTGGAAAGTGTAAAATAGATAAATACAGAATCCCTAAAGAAAGCCCAACACGGCAAAATTGAAAATGTTGCAGGCTCGGTTTGATTGAGCCTGTTCATGGACGGTAAAGTACCGTCCACGCCCCCTTGCACCGGTTTGGGGTCCTCCTGGGCTCCACTGGGTCGGGTGGGGGTTGCGTTAATTGGACGCCACCTTTCCTTGTTTTTCATAATTTAAGCAGAATTCAACATTTAAACACATAAATGGTGAAATTTTGAATTTAGAAACATCCACAAATGTGTTCATACGGCGGTTATCGTGGAACCTTCAATGTGACATTGTAGTATCATTCCATGAAAAGCGGCGTATGGTCCCTAAGTAAAAGAATGCGTGTGCCCTAAACGAGAAAACAATGGGCGGAACAAAATGAAATGAAATTTTGAAAAGGGATCTGGAGTTTGAAGCTGCATATCACAGACAATAAAATAGATAAATACAGAAAGACGTCAAATGACAAGTGTAAAAAGCAGGCAACATATCCTAAGGGAGATTATACAGTATTCGTGGTGAGACAAATAAATCGGAAGCTGTAATGGTAGGACAGCTTACGTTTGTGTCAAAGTACAAACTTAAAGTAATTATGGCTAGCAAAGATCTTCAGGCCGTGGTCGACACAGCAGCTGAAGTGACCATTATTTCAGAAGATCTGTACAATTCTCTTCAAAAGAAGCCAGAAGTGATGAAAAAAGTAGAATTGTTGACTGCGGGTAAGAAATAAACAATGATGGGCTGGACATTGGATCTCATGTTTACAAAGAAAATGTTTATGTAGCTGCAATAACGCAAGATATGCTACTGGGATTTGATTTGTTTCATAGGAAAGCTGTCATTGACATTTCTACAGACAACGTGGTTAGTGAATGAAACCTTCTGAAGAAACTTGTGACAAAAAAGTAAAATAGAGAAAACGGAATCCCTAAAGAAAGTCCAACACAACAAAATTGTAAATGTTGCAGGCTCGGTTTGATTGAGCCTGTTCATGGACGGTAATGGAAAGTGCAAGTTACCGTCCACGCCCCCTAGCACCGGCTTAAGCAGAATTCAACATTTAACACGAAAATGGTGAAATTTTGAATTTAGAAACATCCGCAGATGGGCCTTTAATGTTTTAGTCAGATTGTCATGTCATTATTGATTATATGTCAAATCTTATAATACAGAACTGCAAACGATTACGAACATCTGTCGATGGAATTTCAGTTCATATTCATTCATAATATTGTTATAATAAATAATTCGGAGTATTGCGCAGCGGCCACATGATGTACCATAATAATAATAATTAATATGCTTGATGTAAACGTGAAACATTTCTAAATTAACTATCCTTCAAGTACAAGCAATAACACCCCCAAACAAAACAGATTAAAACATAAATAAATAAAGATTGAAAATTGATGAACCAAATAATTTTAGAACTTCTATTCTTATTGTCTAGCTATGTCATATACAAAACAAAAGATCGTATGGAATATCAGTTTAGTGCAATAGCACACCACATTTGCATGATTGCATTCGTAATGAAACCTTAGACGTAATCAATTACATTGCCCTGGCGACAAATCAGGCTCGTTAGATGTTTAGAAAATTGCATGGTTAGAAGCCATGATTAGAAAGTAGTAATGTGCAAACGATATATAATAAATTAAAGGTACTCCACTGAGGTACGGCCGAATGTCACAAAAAAAAGTAAAATTTCACGAACCGATAATTTTTTGTTACCTGCGTGTTAGGGACATTCAAACAGAATCAGTGATACATTGATATATGTCCTTTGGATTGGCAAATCGTTTGAAATACATATTTTCTCCAATTTTGTTGGAAAAGCGTTTAAACACCTTTCAGTTTGCAAATCTGAATAAAAACAACGGTCACGTGATGATTCTCGGGATGACTAAAAAGCGAAACGGAGAATTTTTTGCGTATCGGCAGCAACGAATGTGCGAAAGTGGAATATACCAACAATCCATAAATTTAAAAGCAAATTATGGGTTTGTTTGTTAAATTTCTTGTTGTTCACATATGTTCTTGTGAGAAAAATCTTTCAAAAGCAATTTCAAAATATTTAAAGTATTACATTGTTGTAATCATGTTTTTTTTTCTCCATTACAATGATGAATTTAGCTAAACGTACGGAGTTGGAAACTGACATACACAGATTTTACAAATATTCTATGTTAATTTGAGAGCTTTCGTGTAATTATTAAAAATTATGTATTAACTTTGTAATGGCAAAATATTATGATATCTAGGCTAAGAAAATTTACTTTGTCAATCATTGTATTAAATGGGTCCTATTTTAAAGGTCAATTTGGTTTATCTGACACGTGTTCAGGAAAAAAAAACTTCGTAATACCTTTTATACAACGAACATGAACTTGAGTATTGTAAGCATAAAAAATCACACGCACACACAGAATGTTATTCCAGAGATTTCTCTTTAACTCTGATCAAAGCACTGAAAGCACTGGCTAAATAGAAAAAGAATCCGGCCTCATTATAGGACATTTAGGCTTCAACTTTATTAGTTAATATTTCTTATGTATGTCTAGTGCATATAATTAAAATTCTATAAGAAAAAATCGATCTCCTTTGCTAGATAGATCTGAAATTTAATATTTATCATTTAACATACATACTTGCATATTTTATCGCATTGGATGTAAACTTTGTTGATGAGAAGATTACTACGTTTTGATCTAGACATTCAAAACTATAGGTAATTGATACATGTTTCATGTACATGGTAAACATTATCAAGAAGGTCAAAAAAGAGTTACAATCTGGCTCTATTAATATTATTATTATCATTGATACAGCAGATATACTGATAAATTTCTTTCTTATAGGAAGGCCTCCGTACTAGTTATGGGTCAATTGAGCTGTGATTTAATGTTACCAATATATTGAAGCTTCCCGGTGGAAAAGAAGATGAGAGCGTTATAAGAGTAAAAATGGAAAACTGGAATAAAGGCAAACAAGGCGACGGCAACGTTCACAGGACGCAGCCCCCGGCACAGTCAAGCTTCCACAGCTGCCGTGACTAGTGAAATAAACTTAAAACTGATTATATAGTTGTTGTTCTTTAAACCCTTATTTTCTTTCAAATTAAACGAAACAAACAAAATCATGATACTTGCAAGACAAATGTGAAGGGCAGGTAAGTAAAAGTAACTTTAAGAATTCAGTAAGATATTATTAACCTCACCTCATACAAAAACCATTGCTTAAACTATGTTTTATAATACTTCCAACTCCTAGGCGGTATACAAAACTTGGGAAAGGGCAATGCATATCTTAACCATTGATTTTACCCCTTAGAGCCTGTTTATCATGGCACACTCATTGTTAATAGTTTGGTAAATATTTTTATAAAAAAGGTCAGGTTCATTTCCCGACTACATGTATTTTGAAAACACGAGTGACTTGTTTCAAAAACTGCAATGGCTAAATACTGATCGGGTGCATTTCATTGCTAGGAAGAGAACCCTGCTTTTTTGCTTGTTTAATAGCACTAAAACCTTTTTTTCTCTACTTTTGTCTCTTCTTTCTTCCTTTTTTTTTGTTTAGTCTTTTTATTTACCACTTGAAAGCCTAAAATTAATTTTTTTTATTGATAATTTAGCTGTGGTCCTGTGTTGCTTGGTCGTGTGGGTGTTGCATTCATTGAATGTTACCATTCCTTTTTGTATTTCTGATCGAAGATCAGGAAATACAAAGCTAACATTCAATCTCTGACACAGCGGTTTCATGACAAACCTAACAACAAGCAGTTCTTAAAACAGCTGAAAACTAGCGATTTAAAAGAAAGAAATATTTTCATTTTGTTATAAGTATCCAACAAATTACAATGCATTCAAAGTTTAAAAGTAGCTTTGGGTTATAGAATTGTCCATGAATGCACATTCACAATTTACGCGGATGAATATCATTTTATTCAATGAAAATGCTATTTTAAGCGATGTCGAGAGCGTATTTCACAAATAAATCTGACTGTCGAGTAGTGGAATATATACATGTCGGACTGTTCTGGCGAGAATATTTTTGTTAAATTATTTACATCAATGTTAAACAACATTTTTATCTTGAACAAAAAACCTCGAAATTAATAAGGATTACAAACCAGAAATGCAATGGAAAATCTAAATTAAGTATTACTTTGATTGTATTCAGGCATTGTTCATATATCTTCTCCGTGGTGCAAGCGTTACGCGCTCGTTTAGTGTGTCTGGGGTTCAAATCCAATCCAAGGCAACTATTTTTTATAAAGTTTCTTTGTTAAGTAAATAGCCACGATATGCAAGGATAAAGTGTGTCTGTCATAAAAATGAACATAAATGATTTTTTGATGCAACTCTAGTCATGCAAAATTCCATATGTATCAAACTCTGGTACCAAGCAAGAAGAATAAAAGTACAAAAAAATAAACTAATATAGGAAAATAATACAGTTATACAATGCGATTTAGATTGCAAAGATCAGAAACTACCACAGAGCTTGCAGCCTTTTGATTTATCTTGTTTTTCGTATGTATGTTCTGGAGATTAGGTGGGTGGTTCTCGTAATACTTTAAGATTTATATGATTGTGTATTAAAAGCCTTTGTAAATTGTTTTGGAAATACTGGATACCGTTTTTAAATTTTATAGAGCTCCTTAAGTATTTTAAACACATGAACGAAAAATTTCACAGTAACAGTAATTCCTGAGTATTTCGGTTATAGTGAAAATATGATAAACAAGATCAACAAGGAAAGGCGGCGTTCAAAGAACACAACCCCCATATGACCCAGCAACAAGAACCAATGATTAAAATTACCGTAATCAAACGTTAAAGGTCTCCTAAGAAATGTTCTTTGGGAATAAATACTAAGTGTAAGCACTAAAACATAAACCACCAGATTGCTTGCAAATCTTTATCGGCAGGATAAATTGGTTCACAAAACATGATTTTTCACAGTCATGATCAAATGAACAGACTGTCATTTTCTTCCTGTTACCGAAAAATACACAACAGGAAAATTTCAAGTAGAAGACACGTCACTGACAGAATGATCTTAATATTTAAATAGAAAAGAATTTGCTAAAGCCAATTTAGGAAAAAGAAATCGGGGATGATACTTAAATCATTTGCCCATAAAAGAGGGTTTATTTTACTCGTTTAGATTATTTTCAAAAACAAAAGTCTCAAAAAGCAAAGGTTAGCTGATATTAAGATGTAAACCGCGATATATAAAATTAATTTACCTGTGAAACTGGAGTGTAAATGTGTTAGTTAATTCGGTTTTTTCTTCAGTGCCTTCAGCACTTTGATCTTATCTGTAGTACAAGTAAACTATATCGTTTTCACCGAGAAATCATTAAATTCTAAACAAGTTTCTAATAGAATCATAAACAGTTATTGTATCATAGTTTGAAGATTTTTCTGTTGAAAATGTGTCAGAGTTAAATCGAATTCATATACATGCACAGTGCGTAACTGGAGTGCAGGTAATAGTTCCCAACACTCCAGAGCATGCCCATTGATGTACTCATTCTTTTTTTGGGGGGTGGAATAACGATAGAAATGCCACATTCAGAAGCTGGTTCAAAGGTTTTTTCTGGGGTTTCATATTGTTACAACAGGGAACGTGCATTTAAATTTGCCTATGGTATGAATATGATGCAATTGTGTGTTGAACGTGTATGTACGATCCTATCAAGATAGCCTACGAAACGTCACTCATTACATACACAGATGACCGTTTGTGCCAGAAACAATTTTGCAAAGGGGGCACCTGAGTTCTTACTCCACCAGTAAAAACTGAAGAGTCGCCAAAATGACCTACACAGTTTGTGTGACGTAACTCCCACTCCTTCCCAAAAACAAACAATCAAATCAAATGAGACATGTCATTAACTGTATTTGATTTAAATACGTTATAGATAGCGTTAAATACATGTATTTAATAGTGTGATTACACTGTGCTCGTTATAGTATAAATATCACCGATACGTTATGTTTGCCTTAGAATATTGAAATTGAAACTGAAATGTCAATGAAAAATAATTGTACATGTATATAATATCTTTCCGTTTTGTCTAGAAAATGTCCGCTTCGCTGGCGTTTGATTTTTCAAGACAACGAAATTGCTACCTTGATTATCTTTTATACAGTTTCTCTTCGTTATACTCAAGTTATATAAACATGATAGGTTAGAATGTTGAGAAAAAATCAATAACCCCCGTTTACTCTGTTTTTTCCAAAATTTGGGTCCTTTACGTTTTTTAGCCCATCCCCAAATTAAATTTGGGGGGTTAACTTCAGTACATGTCGGGGAAAACCCAAAACTTTCTTTTTGCTTTTAAAAAGTAATGTGAAAAGGGCATTTTTTTGGCATAATTTTTTGGAAAGGGGGTTGGGTTTTAAAGTGTAATTATTTTTTTAAAGTTAAAATTGTGATTTGGAGGAAATTTTGTTACTTTTTTTTTTAATCCCAAATTAAACCCTGTAAACCTCAGTTTTACCCCCTTTTAAAATATGCCCCAATTGAAAAAAATATTGGAATAAAAAACTGAAAAATTTTTCTTATAAAAAGAATTTCAAAACAAAAAAAACAAGGTTCATTTTGTAAAAGAAATTTAATAAAACAGGTTTTTAATAATTACAATAAATCTCATGATTAAGAAATGAAAACAATATTTGTCATGAGACAATGAAACAACCATTATACTTATTGTATAATGATATCATATTTTGATAATAATAATGACGATGAAGAAATTGATGCTGATAATAATGACGACGATGATGATGTTGATCATAATAATAATCATAATAATAATGGTGATGATGTTGATGATGATTAATATGATGTTGATAATGATAATAATCATCAATAATTATAATAATGTTTAGGATACCTATATTTTATATAGATTTTTCAGCTCTTTTTAAAACATGTTATTTATAGTTTAGTGTTTTTCACTGTCGAGATTTAATGAAAGACTAAGCACCATTATTATCATTTGTAAATATCTATCAACAATCTCTAAATGTGTTTTCAAAGATGTACACTCTCATTTAAACGTTTTATGTCGAAAAAGGCTTTACATAATTATGTTTCTCAGCAGATGCGTTGAAAACCAAAACAAGATCTCGTTAAAGTACAATGTCATGTTTTGTTTCAACACAATATACATCAGACTAAAATAAATGCAAAAGCAATTATTTGGATTCCTAAAATTACTATTTATCATTACATTCAATTACAAATCTTTCTTTATTTGTAAAATTACACTCTAAGGTAAAGCTAAAAACCTTTTAAGGAGTGATTTTAGAAATAGATTTTGTTTGAGCAAAACATTTAAATGGCAGTTTTGAACAGTACTTAATTGTAATTAGGTCATCAAATACTCACTTAGAAAACAGTATGATTGCTTCCTGAAAAATGATGTTGTTCGTGTTTTTTTCTGATGTTTACAAAATAAGTAAGTAACAAATTTAAACCCCTTTCTCCAGAATAGTATATTAACTTCGATCTGGTACTTTCCTTTCTTTATGTGACTCGATTTTTGCTCATTGCTGCCAAGTTAATAACAGGGCTTTGTGGCTAATGTCAAACCACTTCATTTTGTTAATTTACTATCATCGATGCAATCAATATGATACCAAACGTCGAGAGGGATAGGCTTACAGAAGAAAATCGGACACACATAATGTATGCAAAAAGTTTATTAAATAAAACAAATAGATATTGTTTCTTTTTCTGATGAAAGGCAGGCACCTCCCCCAACCCCCTTCATCCCCCCCTGCGAGCAAAAGTATTGTTTGGTAGGACTAAAGGTCTCTTTTTTGTCCCGATATTACAACCGTGGCATTGTTACATTGTACAAGCTCATTATTGACAATGTAGTATTAACTATTTCTGGGTCATTTTTTTTTCAAAATTTTGTTCATTTTATTGCTTTTAAAAAACCCCCTTTTATCTTTATTTTGGGAAAAAGACAAATAAAACTCAAAATGTATAAAGTTATCAAATTTCCCTGAATTTGATCTATCAGGGCCCAAAAATTTTCTCTATATGATAATCTAAAAGGGTTTGTAAAAACTGTGATATAAATCAGTGACAGTTTGGATAAAAAAAATTAAACCCAAAAGGGGTTAAAAAATGATCCCAAAATTTAAACGATATGATTTTGAAGATGATCAAAAAACTAAACATGATTGCACAAAAAGTTCTCTCCCTCTAAATACAATTTTCCCCCTTTTCGTTTACACCAGTTTCCGGGGAAACCCCTAAATTTTTTTGCACTTGAGGAAACCCGAAAAACGTTGTAAAAATTTTTTTATTTACTATTTAAGTTTTTGAATGATTTTTAAAAGACACTTGTTCGCCACCTCTATAAAAAAAGCAGAATAATTGAGGACCGTAATTTCTGTTATGAAATGTATGGAACAAAAAAATGAGTATTGTCTGCTTGACCTTATTTCAAATAAAAAATACTGACAATTGTAAATATAAGAAACAGAATAATTTCATAAAGAACAATTTGATTTATAAAACTTAATTTTTAATGGTATTTAATGCTTAAGTATAAAACAGTTGAATAAAAAGGGGAAAAATGAAATTACA